>NC_058130.1:30805103-30815967 GCF_016433145.1 Gracilinanus agilis | reverse complement strand
TTTCTTTCTTTCTTTCTTTCTTTCTTTCTTTCTTTCTTTCTTTCTTTCTTTCTTCCTTCCTTCCTTCCTTCCTTTCTTTTTCTTTTTTTTCCCAAAAAACCTTACCTTCTATCTTAGAGTCAATACTAAGTATTAATTCTAAGGCAGACGAGCAGTAGGGCTAGGCAATGGGGGTGAAGTGACTTGTCCAGGGTCACACAGCTAGGAAGTGTCTGAGGCCAGATTGAACCTACAATCTCCCATTTCCAGGCTTGACTTTCTATCCACTGAACTACCTAGTTGCCTTTTTCAGAGAGGCAGGTGTGTAAAATTCAACCCCATGGTTCTTCTATCCTCTCCCGCATCATTTTTGTGTGTTTAGTCTTTGTGCTTGTTTGGAAATTCAGCCAGGTTTGGTTTAGGGATGTCTGCAATGAAGAACAGCAAGGAAAGCAAATTCCTAGTTAAGAGCAGGACAAAAGATCTGTAAAGAGACTCCTTTCAACCCTTACCACTCTTCTGCTTTGAAAGCAATACTCAATAGTGAATCTAAGACAGGGTTTTTTTGGCAGAGATAATGGAGTGGCGTACCATTTCCTTCTCCAATACACCCATACACAAGGTAATTGGAAGGGAAGAGGCAGAGGCAGCTGAAAGATGGGGTGGAAGTGACATCTATACTGAACTTTGAAAGAAACTAAGGATTTTAAGAAAGGAAGAAGAGTATTATCTTCATTCAAGGTAGGGGGAAGAAAAGGGGACAAGCATTTACAGAGGGTCTACTGCACTATGCTACAGAGATGGGAGATGGAATTTTGTGTGTGAAGAAGACTAAGAAGGCCAGTTCATGTGGACCAGAGAGTATATAAAGATTGCATGAAACACCCCTACAATACCCAAGACCATAAGAACAGGCAAGGATGTTTGCCCAGTCCCTTAGCTCCTTTGGGGAGATGAATTCTAGAAGAGCGAACAAATATCAGTTTTTAGATTCAGTTTAATGAATGCTCTCACAGAATCAGGAAATGTTAGCATTGGAAGAGACCTCAGCAGTCCAAACTATATTTCTTTTTTATATTTCATTTAATTAATTTATTTGTTACATTGAAACGCCCAGTTAACTCCTTTCCCCCTCATATTCTTATACATTTGACAAAGTTCTCTTTACATTAGATATGAGACCGCTATCTGAGAAACAGTCTATAAAGTATTTCCCCCTTATCTTCTGCTTTCAAAGAAATCCCAATAATACCCAACACACTCAACAAATGGTCATCCAGCCTCAGCTCAAAAAACCGCAGAGAGGGAGAAGTCAATATGGTGTGATGGATAGAGAACAGAGTGTTGGACTAAGAGTAGGGAAAACTTGAATACATATCCTTACTCAGGTACTTATAAGCTGTGTGACTGGATAAATCTCTTCACCTTTCTCTGCTTCAGTTTTTGTTGTTGTGGTTTAGTGGATAGAATTCTTGGTCTGGAGTCAGGAAGATTCATCTTCATGAGTTCAAATCCAACTTCAGACATGTACTAACTGTGTGACCCTGGGCAAGTCACTTAACCCTATTTGTCTCAGTTTCCTCATCTGTAAAATGAGCTGGAGGAGGAAATTGCAAATGACTGCAATATCTTTGCCAAGAAAACCCCAGATAGGGTCACAAAAAGTCAGAAGACTGAAACAACAGGACAACAATAGCAATAACCTCCCAGGAATTTCATGAGGAGTAAATGAGATAGGCTACGTAAAGTGCTGTGCAAAATGTAAAGTGCTATCTAAATGCTTGCTGTTATTATTTTTGACTTATAGTGCAGACCTGTCTATTGACATGACCTCAGTCCCTATCTGAATTGCATCCATTACATGCCCAGCTAGAAGGACTGCCCTCGGTAGCACTAAAAAACAAAAACAACAACAAACTACCTTCCATCTCAGAATTAGTAATGGTGTATTGGTTCCAAGGCAGGAGGGCAGTAAGGTCTGGCTGGGCAGTGGGGGTTAAGTGACTTTCCTAGGGTCACACAGCTAGGAAGTATCAGAGATCAGATTTGAAGCCAGGACCTCCTGTCTAAGTCTCAATCCTCTAAGCCACCTAGCTGCCCTCTTCAGTAGCATTTTGATGCCAATTCTACTTCCAGTATGTATCGTCCATTATTCCTGTCCCACGCATTTTCACACACATTATCTTATATCAGAAAAGATTCTACATTTTGCAAGATTTGGAAAAAGATGCTGAGACTCATGGCATGGAGCTGAGCACTGAAGTTACCTCTAGATTTATCAACATAATAACCTTGTTTCACAGCAGGGAGGCCATCAGGCATCGGCGCCTGAGCTCATTTTTAATAAAAGGTTTCTCCCCCACTTCTTCAGAAACTAGTGTACTAAAACATGATGGCCTTGAAAGAGATAAATGGAAACGTGAAGTTGTTTTGAGGTTTTTTAATAAAAAAATTCACATAATATTTGCTTCCGAAGGGGAAAAAACCCAATAATGTTACTTTGGAATCAGCACGATCCTGTATCCAAGCCAGGAAAAGGACATTTGAAGTTCAGAAACTGGGCTACAGATGTAGCATGAAGAACTCTCGGGCTAATCTGAGTCACTCCGCCATCAAAACTGCTCAGACATCCAAATTCTTCACTGGTTCTATGATCTTGCCAGTAGAGATATTCCCTCCTGTGATGCAGATCATCGTCCGGTCCAGGCAGGACCCTCCAGGGGGACTCTTCCCCGTGTCCCCCCAAAGATAGAACCCAAGAAATGTATCCAGTATGCTCGAGTCCTCCATCACTCCGTCTTGGTGTCACATCTCTCAGGTCATCTATCAGTTAGCCTTTGCTTTCACCATGTCACCAGCCCATTTTCTTTTTTATTCTTTTATTTCTTGGATGGCACGAGTTACTTTGGTTGTCCTTTGTAACTCCTCACTTGTTATATATCCTAGCTTGCTCGTACCCATCTTACCCCTCTTTATTGTTATGGGAATTATATTCATTCTTCATTGCCCATAGTGTTCCATGACTAGCAGTCAATGCTAAAGACAGCTAGATGGCTTAGTGGCTTGAGAACTGAACTTGGAGTGAAGAAGATCTGAGTTAGAATCCTCCTTTAGTTACCTACTGGCTGTATGTCCTTGAGCAAAACAGGATTATACTTTACATCTCAGCCACAGTTACCTCATCAGGAAAAGGAGCGGGGTAATGATATCACCAATTTCACTGGGTTTTGTGAGGACAAAATACAATACTATTTATGTAAAGAACTTTTTAAACCTTAAAGTGTTATATAAATGTTAGCAATTATCATCATCATCATTATTACTGTTACTTAGAATACTGGGATTAAAAATAGACCTCCGTT
The DNA here is from genome assembly GCF_016433145.1 of Gracilinanus agilis. Taxonomy (NCBI): domain Eukaryota; kingdom Metazoa; phylum Chordata; class Mammalia; order Didelphimorphia; family Didelphidae; genus Gracilinanus; species Gracilinanus agilis. The sequence continues at coordinate 30,812,626 of NC_058130.1, read as the reverse complement.
TCAGAGGGAATTTAAGATTTGAGATCATTAAAAGAACTTTACAGTTTCTCAAAGGCAATTTAATTCTGGGTCCAAATCATTGACAATTTTCAGTGTTTGTCAAAAATAGAAATACAGGGGGCAGAAGGGTAGCTCAGTGGATTGAGAGCCAGGCTTAGAGACGGGAGGTCCTAGGTTCAAATCCGGCCTCAGACACTTCCCAGCTGTGTGACCCTGGGCAAGTCACTTGACCCCCATTGCCTACCCTTACCACTCTTCCACCTATAAGTCAATACACAGAAGTTAAGGGTTTAAAATAAAATTAAAAAAAATAGAAATACAGTTAGAGAGAAGAGAGAGACAGAAAAAGACAAAAAAAGAACAGAGACAGAGAGAGAGAGACAAAGAGAGGCAGAAACAGAAAAAGAGAGAGATTCTATAAATTGTCATTTTAACTGAATATCTTAGATACCTTATTTAATCTGGGTAATAAGAAATTCTTCATCCATTTGGTTTTTCCTAGGTGGATAGTTAGGCCATTTAAACTTCTATAACCAGATAATTAAGGTGAAAAGTATTGAATTTATTTTGGCTCTTGCCTTCATAGTTGTCATGGCATAGGGTCAGGAGAAGATTTAGCACTGACTTTGGAATTTCCTCATATTATTCTCTTTTATAAAGCAGAACTCAAGATTAGAGTTTTGGCTTGGAAAGTGTTTTTAGAAGTGGGGGAGGGATGGGAGGAAGGGTGATAAAGGCAAGATTCAAAGTACTACCTCAAGAGTTCAAAATAGACAGAAATTTCTCCTCCTCTCACTCTGGGCCATGTTCCAGGGATCTGTATTTAATTTATCCAAGGTAGATGTCAAAACCAGGTGGATCTGTCCCTAAAGTGATTTTTTATCTTGATTATTTCCTTAACCTAAATACATATAAAAAGTAAAAGGATCTGTGATGTTGTCAACATTTTCCATTCCCAATATAGAAACTCTCTCCACCAAAATATAGATGGCAACCCACCTGTGACTCAGTTACTAAATTCTAGGGAGTTGTGGGAATGGTACTGTGAGTGCAAGTGATTTACCTAGATTCACAGGACTAGTGTCAGAGGATGGATTTGATCCCAGGTCTTCCTTGAGCAGACATCTTGCCCACTGCACCAGCCTTCCTCTATTCAATGTACCTTTCATAGCATATAGGGCTTAGTAATGGACTCTCTACCTGGATCTGGGGGTTCCTTTCCCCACTTTAAGGTTATGACTACCTCTAAATAGCAAGCTCTCACCATCATTTAGCAATGGATCCCAGAGCTTTATAGACATTTACAGAGCCTCATCTTTCTAAATGGGACACTTTAAAAAAACAAACAAACAATTAACTCTCATGAATATCAACTTGCTGGTTTATTAGAACCTTATTTTAAAAATCAGAAATAATCTCATCATTGTGTTGCAGACATTCTAAAACCCTCAGGCCAGCAATGGAGGTAACATTAAACCCTTGAGGGTCCATAATGTTCATGGGAGCTTTCTAGCTTTTGTATTTAAAGGCAATTGTGCCAATAAAAAGCTTGCTTTTGAATGGTGTCTAGATGGAAACTCCAGAAAAAAAAATCTCCTTAGAGTAAAGTAGATTGGAGTTGGTTCCTATGACAACCAGTGGATGTCCAAGCTATTCAAGGCTTCCCAGAAGCCCAATCCATCAAGGAAGCTTAAAATAAGTGAATCTTACGCTTTTCCACTTTGTTTTCCATAATACTCTCTTAAAGGAAAGAATGACTGGAGTGTTTGGGTCCTTCTTTTCTGGAGTCCAGACTGTGAGTCAACAGCATTTCAAGAGATTGTACTGAGGACAGTGAGTGTGTCCAGCATTTTATGAGAGATGGAAGAGATTAAAAAGAAAGATATACTCTGGCCTCTGCCTTTAGAGGCTAATTATCCAAGAGGTGATGGTGGTGATCCATATATAGGGATAGGGGAATGACCTGGGATTTCATTGGTAAAGAGAACTCTTGCGTCAGAAAATGTCTTCTACTCATGGAACTAGGAGTCTTAGTTTGGTATCAAAGTTCATTTCAAAATGGTATCAAAGTTGTTTTGGTATCAAAGTTCATTCATATGAAAATTCTACCCTTGCTGCAGAATTAGGTTTTCCTGACTTCAAGGCCAGTTCTCTATCTACTGTGCCATGCTGCCTCCATGTACCTGCATGAGACAAGTTTCAGTTCGAGGTCTGTAAACAAAGAATATTTTATTTGTAAAATAAAGGATTTGGATTAAGTGATCTCGGAGGAATCTTCAAACTCCAAATCTATGATTCTAAGATTCCTTATCCATTGCTAGACCTACAACATGACATTTCAACATGCAGGATTTGGAAGGTCTTGAAAGACCCCTCTTATCTAAAAAATCTCACACGCTAGTCTTCCAGCTAAGTTGTTTATGGCAGAGGTGTCAAACTTGAGGCCCCAGAACTATCCAACCAGATTAAAATGCAATTGAGAGAGTTTAACAAAATAAATAAAAATATAATGCAACCTAGATAATACTACTTAATACATAAATTAATCACTTATTTTATATATCTTATCATTTTAAATATAATTTATATAATTTAATATATCTTAATAAATAAATACTAAATAAAGTAAATTGACTAAGTCAATATATAGCCCACAGGAGCCCTGCTTCTATTTGAGTATGATACCTTTGGTAGACAGAACCAACTGTTAATTAATCCCTTGGCTTAATATGTGACTTCTATACATCTTGGGCTTTGCCCAAAAGGTTGCTTAGATATTGAATCCTATTTCTAATACATTTGGGATCTCATTATTTAAAAGAGTATTTCTCAAAATGTTCTTCAGGACCTGACAATCTGAAGAGCAGTCCAAAGGCTTTTACAAAGGAAAAAAAATTAAAATGGTGAACACATCCACATGACAAGCCATGCTGCTTTGCTGACTGTATCAGCCATGAATGTATATTCAGCTGATCAGAATCAAAGGATTCCAGAATCGGAGAGTTGGAAAGGATCTCAGGGGGCTGCCTATTTTATGAACCCATACTCAGAAAATAGTTCCTTGCTGTAAAATACCAAGCAGCTAGGTGGCTCAGTGGATAGAGTATCCAGCCAAGAGTGAAGAAGACCCATCTTCCTGAGTTCACATCTGGCTCAGATGCTTACTAACTGTGTGACCCTGGGTGAGCCATTTAACCTTGTTGGTCTCAATTCCCTCCTCATATATAAAATGAACTGGAGAAGGAAATGGCAAACCACCCCAGGATTTTTGCCAAGAAAACCCCAATGGCATCATAAGAGTCAGATAAGACTAAAACGACTGCATAACAACAAACATACCCAGCAAGTGGTGATATGGGGAACCTTAGGAGATTGGTCAAAATCAATTATTTGATTAAGAAGTTGGCTTCTTATATCGAGTGCATCTAATAATAAACAGGTCATAATACACATAAATTATATAGCCAAGTGTGATTATATATCAATATCTATTTATCTATTCTGCCCTAACTGAAAGCAGACATCTCCCTTGAAGTATGTTTTGAAGGGTTGTCATGGGGCAAAGGGGATTGATTTGTTCCATTTAGCCTCCAAGGAGAGAACCAGGAGAGCAAAAAATGGAAGTTACAAAAAGGTAAATTTGGGTCTCATAGGAGAAAGAACTTCCTAACAATTAGAGCTGTCCTAACTTGGAGAAGGCTGCTCTGGAAGATCAAAGGAACATAAGATCATAGACTTAGACCTGGAAAAGACCGTGGGCATCAAGTTCAACCCTGTTTGACAAATAAGGAAACTGAGGCCCAAAGAGGTTAAGGACTTGCTTGTGGTTATGCATGTGGTAAGTGGCAGAGTCAATCAATTCAAGTCCTCTGAATCCAATTCTGATACTCTTTCCATTAATAAATACTAGCTGATTAATCACGAATTACTTGATGAGTTGGACTACAAGGTCACTGACATCTCTTCCAACCCTGAATTTCTGTGATGATCTTAGCCTTTGGAAGCAAAGAAGACAGTGGGAACTGTGGTGAAATGTCATATCAAGAATCTTTTTGTTTGTTATACTACTAGATTTTGGGTAAAATTTAATCTGAAAATAATCAGTTTTGTATTATTTAGCACCATGAAAAGTAGGCATTTGAAAAAAAAAATTCTAAAATATTTTAACCTAAGAGTTACACTGGAGTTTTGTTGAAAGTGAAGGGTTCTACCATTGCAAAAAGCTTGAGACCCACCGATTTAAAAAATCCTGACTATGGGGGGGGGGCAGCTGAGTAGCTCAGTGGATTGAAAGCCAGACCTAGAGAGATGGGAGGTCCTAGGTTCAAATCTGGCCTCAGACACTTCCTAGCTGTGTGACCCTGGACAAGTCACTTGACTCCCATTGCCTACCCTTACCACTCTTCTGCCTTGGAGCCAATACACAGTATTGACTCCAAGACGGAAGGTAAGGGTTTAAAAAAAAAAGAAAAAGAATCCTGACTATGAAAGTTGTACTGGTGGAAGAGTACAAGATCTAGCCAAGCTGGAAAGACTTTTACTAGACACCCAGTGAAAGGATGTATGTTTGCTATCTAAGATTACCTAAGGTTGGCCAGGTTGGTGAAAATGGATAGATAGATAGATAGATAGATAGATAGATAGATAGATAGATAGATAGATAAATGGATAGAGATAGAGAGATGATTAGATAAGTAGATAGATATATAAATGAGAGATGGATAAAAGGATTGATAGATGAATGAATAGATAGACTGATAGAGATAGTGAAAAGGATTGATAGTGTTATGATTAAAATTCTCTGGAGACCATATTTGAATTTATAATTATTTATTAGATAATATAAAGTGAGCCAGAGAAAAAGAAGGCATCAGCCATGTGTAGCCAGCCATCTTCCCTTCTGAGAGCCAGACCATGACTGCACACTTACCCACTCCCTAGTTCCAAACAAAAAAAAAAAAAAAAGCCCCCACTTCCTCCCTGTACTCCAATTTATGCTCTTTGTAATATATCCTTTTACCAAGCTTCCTTGATTGGAGCCCTCTGACCTAACTCTCAATAAGAGATGGATCCAGACATTGGACACCAGGAGTCAGGAGACCTTTAGAATGGCCTCACAGTGTGCAAATCCATTTTTCTCTACTACAGTATCTTAAGAGGCTTGATAACAGATCCTTATTCAGCAAGGTGGGAAGTGGGAGAAACCCTTTATAGCTTCAGTCTTAAGGTTAAACCTTTTTCCCTTTAAAATCCAAAGGTTGCGTTGGGGTGCCACTAAAAGGGGTACTGCCTAGTGTTAAACTTGCACAATAGATGAATGGAAAGGAGATAGGTGAATAGAGATAGAGAGATGGATAGATAGGTAGATAGAGAAGTAGTTACTGGCTAGATGAATGATCCATGCATAGAGAGATAGATAAGAAAACAGATGAATGAATAGAAAATAGGTAGATAGAGATAGAGAGGTGGAGCATTTATTAAGCACTCACCAAGGGCCAAGTGAGGTGCTAAGCCCTGAGGATACACAAAAGCAAGAAAGCTAGTCCCTGCCTTAAAGGAACTTTAATTCTCCTATGGGAAAACAATACCCCCAAAGAGCTGGCAAACAGGAAAGGGGATAGTACTTTCCCAGCAAAGTTTCTGACTTTCTTGCCTTTTAGTAGCATACCTCAACTGCAGTCTCATTCTGGATCCCCCCCCCTAAGTTCTTGGGGCCTTCTCTCCCTGGAGAAGTCGTTACCCCATGTGGCTTTGGGTCTTGGAGCATCCCTCTGTCATATTGACCCTCTTTCTCCCATTGGTGAATTTCTCCTGGTGAGTATTTTTCATCCTTCAACATCACTCTCCTTTTAGTTCCCTTTTTCTTGTTGTCTTCCTCTGTTAAAATGTAAGCTTAACTTTTACTTGTATTTTTATTCCCCATCATTTACCACAGTGCCTAATATATAGTAAGTGCTTAATACTGCCTTGTTTTACCTTGTGCGCTCTCTCTCTCTCTCTCTCTCTCTCTCTCTCTCTCTCTCTCTCTCTCTATATATATATATATATATATATATATATATATATATTTTAAATCACTGTGAATTTGGGGGTCACAGCAGCCCTGAAAGACTATCTCATTTAAGTCATTCCTATGCTAAGAACTCCTATCAATGAAGCTATAGATGTTTGTATTATCAGATCAAGATCCTTCAATTTACCTGTTTTGAAAGGGTGTTGTTTGGGGAATTATGTTAATGATATTCTCTCAAAAATTCTATGGGTCTGTGCCTCACGGGGCACGACAATGTCAGAAGGAGAAAAGTTGCAAAGGAATCTAAAGACTGTGCAAGAACATTTGGTCGGATGCTATCCCACCTTTGACTTGCACGTGAGAAATGGCCTAATAAGCATTAAAGATCAACGTGGTCCAAAAAGGATGTGGGTCAGTCACGTACTAAGTGCAAGTGGGAACAGATGGATGCCAGAGCACTGTACAGACACCTCAAATTATCAAACGACCCAGGCTTCTAGTACATAGGGGAGATTCTACGTAGAAGATTTTTTGAAAGTCAAGTGGACAATAATCATGAGAAAGCAAAGAAAGATTGCTATCTGTACCAAGAGAAGGAATACTCGTCCTGATTGTATTTGGACTGAAGTTTTCTTAAATGGAAGGCACTCTTGTATTATTACCTGCTGGCTCCTTTCTAGAGTACAGACACCAGAGAGTCAGTAAGAACTCAGTTTCTTGCTGCTCTGAGAATGAACAAAAATGGCATCAAGCCAGTAGGAGGCAAGCAGAGCAAATGAGGCATCCCCCTGGGCTTCTGCCCTTTTCTGACACATATTGTTCCTTGGATGGCACAGAGAAGAAGGAAGACGGGAATTAAATGGGACAAATTGTGAGAGATGCCCATGAAAAAGCAACGATATCAAGTTTCTTAGAATACAGTCTAGCATTTTTGGTTATCCTAAAATACATTAATAATGTTTACTTCCTATGTGGCCTTTGGCAAATTTTAACCCCTCTGGGCCTCATTTTGCATAGCTATAATAAAATGAAGGGGTTGGACTTATAAGCCTTTGATTTAAGGTCCTTTTCATTGCTAAATCTATGATGTCTTCCTATAGTTCACACCAAAGTAACCCAATCTTTTGTTTTCTTAGTGGCATCTTTCCTAAAGCCAAAAAAACTGCCTTCAGTGAACCTAGGGATTCTATTTGTTTGGGACCTTGAGGACCAGGAAGAAAAGTATCACATGCCAAAGAATTTTGAAGAGGATAAATGGACTTGTCACTTCTAGGAGCAAAGTGAGACTGAGGGAACAAGGCAGCATCTTCTTGGTGGGTTCCTCCCCAAGTCATAATTTAAGATCCACTTTTAAATAACTGTTCCATAAGAAGAAAATGGGGAAACAAATGTCAGGAGGCATGTTCTGGTAAATCTGCTTCATAGATCATCTCTGAACTGGCATAAATCAGTGTCAAAGTTAAGGCAAGAACCAAACCCCACCTTGGAATGTCTATCCCATCTTGATGTA
>NC_058130.1:30787244-30803988 GCF_016433145.1 Gracilinanus agilis | reverse complement strand
CTCTCTCTCTCTCTCTCTCTCTCTCTCTCTCTCTCTATATATATATATATATATATATATATATATATATATTTTAAATCACTGTGAATTTGGGGGTCACAGCAGCCCTGAAAGACTATCTCATTTAAGTCATTCCTATGCTAAGAACTCCTATCAATGAAGCTATAGATGTTTGTATTATCAGATCAAGATCCTTCAATTTACCTGTTTTGAAAGGGTGTTGTTTGGGGAATTATGTTAATGATATTCTCTCAAAAATTCTATGGGTCTGTGCCTCACGGGGCACGACAATGTCAGAAGGAGAAAAGTTGCAAAGGAATCTAAAGACTGTGCAAGAACATTTGGTCGGATGCTATCCCACCTTTGACTTGCACGTGAGAAATGGCCTAATAAGCATTAAAGATCAACGTGGTCCAAAAAGGATGTGGGTCAGTCACGTACTAAGTGCAAGTGGGAACAGATGGATGCCAGAGCACTGTACAGACACCTCAAATTATCAAACGACCCAGGCTTCTAGTACATAGGGGAGATTCTACGTAGAAGATTTTTTGAAAGTCAAGTGGACAATAATCATGAGAAAGCAAAGAAAGATTGCTATCTGTACCAAGAGAAGGAATACTCGTCCTGATTGTATTTGGACTGAAGTTTTCTTAAATGGAAGGCACTCTTGTATTATTACCTGCTGGCTCCTTTCTAGAGTACAGACACCAGAGAGTCAGTAAGAACTCAGTTTCTTGCTGCTCTGAGAATGAACAAAAATGGCATCAAGCCAGTAGGAGGCAAGCAGAGCAAATGAGGCATCCCCCTGGGCTTCTGCCCTTTTCTGACACATATTGTTCCTTGGATGGCACAGAGAAGAAGGAAGACGGGAATTAAATGGGACAAATTGTGAGAGATGCCCATGAAAAAGCAACGATATCAAGTTTCTTAGAATACAGTCTAGCATTTTTGGTTATCCTAAAATACATTAATAATGTTTACTTCCTATGTGGCCTTTGGCAAATTTTAACCCCTCTGGGCCTCATTTTGCATAGCTATAATAAAATGAAGGGGTTGGACTTATAAGCCTTTGATTTAAGGTCCTTTTCATTGCTAAATCTATGATGTCTTCCTATAGTTCACACCAAAGTAACCCAATCTTTTGTTTTCTTAGTGGCATCTTTCCTAAAGCCAAAAAAACTGCCTTCAGTGAACCTAGGGATTCTATTTGTTTGGGACCTTGAGGACCAGGAAGAAAAGTATCACATGCCAAAGAATTTTGAAGAGGATAAATGGACTTGTCACTTCTAGGAGCAAAGTGAGACTGAGGGAACAAGGCAGCATCTTCTTGGTGGGTTCCTCCCCAAGTCATAATTTAAGATCCACTTTTAAATAACTGTTCCATAAGAAGAAAATGGGGAAACAAATGTCAGGAGGCATGTTCTGGTAAATCTGCTTCATAGATCATCTCTGAACTGGCATAAATCAGTGTCAAAGTTAAGGCAAGAACCAAACCCCACCTTGGAATGTCTATCCCATCTTGATGTAGGTTGCTTATATCAGAACTCTTCTTTCACAGGAGGGACCGGGGACAGGTGGATGGATATATGCTGCCACAATGACTGATGAGTCCATGAGGACAGCTGCTGTCACCAGACGACTTCCACCAACCCCTGTATGCATTCTTATCTGACCTACTCATGATTATGGCATTCGTACTTACTGAGGTGTGTATACTTGAAATGAGAACATGGATAAAAGCTCCTTTTGCCTACTTCCATCTATAACCACACAGACTTTGGCCACTTTGAATCAGACTCCTGCCTGGATAGGATTGATTTCTTGGGTTGTGTATACGTGCATGGCTTTATTTTCCAGAGTTCCATGTGTGGGACTTGAGAGGGCAAACAAATTTCCTTGTATCTTTTTTGTGCAACTGTTCCATCAGTTGTATTTGCTATCATGGAGGCTTGTAACTAGATTAGAGGCGGGTTTGACTATTTCTTCTTGGACATCCAGAACAGAACTAAAGCTCCTCTTTTCGGTCTCCTATACACAACTCTGTAGGACCATCCACAGAGTTTTCCATTGACCACACATGGTTTATTGAGTAAATTAATTTCCTGGAGTAGCAACCTTTGAATCTGCTAATATACCCAGATAAATAAATACCAAACACATAAAACTTATGGAGGAGAGTGAAGGTGTTGTATGGAAAGTGTAACGCACATGTTAAAAGTGTTGTATAAAAAAAAGGTGCTGTATAAAAGGTAGATAGGAGTATTCTTTATCCCTGCTTCCCAAGTGTATTGTAAGTGACTTAAAATTGGAAACCATGCTTGTTTTTTTACTTCATGCATGCTCTCTCCATGGTATTCATTACAGTGCCTTGTAGACATTAGGATCCTGAGTGTTAATGCTGCTTCTTTGCCATTATTCCTATTTCCATGGACCATGGGAGTAACTCCATTGCCTACATTTCCTAGCTTCTGTACTTCCAGTTTTCAGAACTTATTTTTTTTTCCCCGTCTAGTTCTATTTAGGGTATTTACTAATCTAATAGAGCTGGGCAGCAATGTCACACTTCACCAGTAGGTGCCAGTACCTAATATTTGTTGTTGAGTCATTTTAGTCATGTCTGACTCTTTGGGATCCATTTGGAGTTTTCTTGGAAGATACTAGAGTGTTTTCCATTTCCTTCTCCAGTTTACTTTACAGATGAAGAACTGAGGCAAACCAGGTTAAATGACTCGCCCAGGATCATATAGCTAATAAGCATCTAAGACTGGATTTGAATTCTTAAGGATGAGAATTTCTGATTCCAAACCCAGTGCTCTACCCACTGCACAAACTAACTGCCTTATATAACAAACTGTAATTATGCCTAATATAATGTACTATAATTCAAAAATTCCCAATTTCATGCTAAGATATGAAATAATTTTTATAATATAAGTTAGTATATAAACCAGAAAGACTACATTAAGTAAATAATATGAGCAGTACAGTGGATATATTTTTGGAAGACAACTCTGAGTCTTTTTGCTTTGGGCATTTAATACTAGAAAGTGACAGAGTCAAGCTTTGATCTTCCTGAGGGGCAAGTCTCTTGCATTTCCCACTAGTGGTCCTCATACCACCACCACTACCACCATGAAAGAGTTTTAGAAAATCCTTGTAAACTTGTTCTGAGCCTGGAGGAGGATTCCTCAGAAAATACATTTGTTCTTAGATAACATTGACTTGAAATTCACACAACTCTAGCATTACTGTCAGAGGCCCGGAATAAAATGCTGAAAGGAAAACAGATGGTGTCCTTCATAGCAGGTGGCAGGTGATCAAACAGAGGAGCAGATCAGATTCAGCTTCATTCCCAACCCTGGGCACGCACAGCCTAGGCACAGACTGCCAGAGAGCTGCTACTCCTTTTCCTGGATGTAAGGAGAATATTTTGCAGATATCCATTGGCATGGGAGAAGGTTGCTTATTTAATGATAACAGGAAATAAATGTTTTATATGTAACTATTCAGGAAATATGGTTTAACTTCTTGTGGGAGCTAGGAATCAATCTATCACTCATCTGACAATGACTCTGATAGATGCTGGAGGCACGAAGGAAGGAAGGAAGGAAGGAAGGAAGGAAGAAAAGAAAAGAAGGAAGGAAAGAAGAAAAGAAAAGAAGGAAGGAAGGAAGAAAAGAAAAGAAGGAAGGAAGGAAGAAAAGAAAAGAAGGAAGGAAGGAAAGAACAGAAGGAGGGAAGGAAAAGAAAGGAAAGGAAAGAAAGGGAAGGGAAGCAAAGAAAGGAAAGAGAGAAGGAAGGATGGAGGAAGAAAGAATAGGGAAGAGGGAGAAAAACTGAAAGAGTTTGTGGAAGAAAGGAAGGAAATAGGCATTTATTAAGCATTTACTATATGTCAGGCACTGTGCTAAGTGCTAGGGATACAAACAAACAAACAAAAGAGTCCTTGCCCTCAAGGAGTTTTTTGTATTTGAATGGAGAAAGACAATATGAAAAGGGAGCTGAAAAGTAGGAGAGGTAAAGATATGAAGGGAATGCTTTTGAGGTTAGGGCCAAGAGAGGAATGAAAACAGGTTTGGACCTCTTCACAAAATGGAAGCCCCAGGAGGGACTCACCAATGGAAAAAGGAAGGCATTGCAAAGGGGTTTTCCAGGTTGAGAAGGCTACAGAGGTAAAGAGAGGAGGCTTTACGTGCTGAGAGAAGTTCCAGGATGGGTCAACACAGACAGGGCTTTAAAGTCTGTAGGTCATAAACAGGGCCAGGAGGAGAATGGAAAGAACATGATCAATCATTTGGAAACATTATGTTCATTTTCTTAGGAGGTTTGTACTCTTACTGTAGTTTCTAAGTCCTCTAGACTTAATCTTTAACCCAGAGGAAGTTGAGGGTCTACAGCCTGATCATTGATCACTATTTTAATGATAGAAGTCACCTTAGAGATCCTCCATCATATATGATAAATCTCAAACTTTGGGACATGAGAGACCAAACAGTCCAACCCCGTAATTACACAGGAAGTGTGCAGTGGGTTCAAGAGCAGTCCTCCCAAGATTCTAGTTCAAGAGAAGATTGATAGGATCTCTGCCTTACAGTAGGAAGGTAATCATAAAAGAGCATTTTAGAGCACTCAGGGAGACATAGAGATCTATCATCTCTTTCCATGGCCTAATAATAAATACTGACTCCCCAAGAAGGGAGCTAGATGACTCAGATAGATAAAGAACCGAACATGGAGTCAGGAAGACCTGAGTTCAAATCTTGCCTCATGACACTTAGCTATGTGATCATGGGCAAATCACTTAACCACTCAGCCTCAGTTTCTTCATCTGTAAAATGGGGATATAATAGCATTTTCATTAGAGTGATGGTGATGATCAAATGAGATATTTGTAAAAAAAAAACTTTTCAAACCTTAAAATGTTATTAAAAAAACCCCAGCTATTATTTATTATTGCTACCTTCATCTCCATTGCCATACAGAGTGCCTCACTTTGTACATAGATATGCTTCCGTTGTTTGTAAGATCATAGACTCTGGAATGTGGAAGGAACCTTAGACATCATAATCCAATCCCTTTTTTCTATAGATGAGGAAGTTCACTCCCTTACCTGAAGTTTGAACTCAGGTCATAGGATCAAAGTTATGACCTTAGAAGTAACTGAGACTTCCATCTCCAAACCCGGTGCTGTTTTTTTTTTCTTTGTTTGTGTTTTTTTTTAAATTTTAAACCCTTAACTTCTATGTATTGACTTTATAGGTGGAAGATTGGTAAGGGTAGGCAATGGGGGTCAAGTGACTTGTCCAGGGTCACACAGCTGGGAAGTGTCTGAGGCCGCCCAGTGCTGTTTTTACTGCACTACATATAACTCCCAAGAGTTGCACATGAATAACTCGTTGGTGAATCAACATATTCTTGTTTGCATAGCTTAGGATTTAGAGCAGAAAGGAATTGCTGAGTTCATCTAGTTCAAACCTCTCCCTTTATAAATGAGGAAACTGAGGCCCCTAGAGAGTTTAAGTTTCTTACCTAAGGATGTATAGCTAGTAAGTGGCAAAGTCAAAATTCAAAACCAGAGCCCCTGAATCTAAATTCAATGGTCTTGCCATTGAGCCAACACAACATCTTACCCATCCACCCATCAATCAATCAATCAATCAACCAATCAATCAAAAAAGCATTCTTTAGAACCTAGTATCTGCCAGGCACTTTGCTACGTAATAGGATACCAATTCAAACATTCCCTTACCCACAAGAATTTTACACTATTTCAGAGGAGACAAATGTCTACATATATTGGTATGTAAAAAAGTAAGCAAATAAATATAGCAATTTATTAGGGGTCCTATCATCTGTGGGGAATCAATGAGGACTAAATGTAGAAGGTAGCATTTGAGCTGAATTTTTTTTTTAAACCCTCACCTTCCATCTTGGAGTCAATACTGTGTATTGCTCCAAGGCAGAAGAGTAGTAAGGGTAGACAATGGGGGTCAAATGACTTGCCCAGGGTCACACAGCTGGGAAGTGTCTGAGGTCAGATTTGAACCCAGGACCTCCTGTCTCTAGGCCTGGCTCTCAATCCACTGAGCTACCCAGCTGCCCACCTTGAGCTGAATTTTGAAGGAAAACAGGGATTCTGGGAAAAGGAGGAGAGAAGGCAGTGCATTCCAGGCATGATATGCAGTACGAAGGCATGAAGAAGAGATATAGATTATCACACTTGAGAAGGTCAGCTGTTGAGTGCAAGAAGAACCACTGACCACATTTTATTTTATTTTATTTTATTTTATTTTATTTATTTAAACCCTCACCTTCTGTCTTATAATCAATACTGGATATTGGTTCCAAGACAGAATAGTTGTAAGGACTAGGCAATGGGGATTAAGTGACTTGCCCAGCTAGGAAGTGTCTGAGGTCAAATTTGAACCCAGGACTTCCTTTCTCTAGGCATGGATCTCAATCCCCTCAACCTTTTAGCTGCCCCCAACTGGCAACAAGTCACTTAACCCCCATTGCCTAGCCCTTATTGCTTTTCTGCCTTGGAACCAAAACAAAGTATTTTCTTTTAAAAATTAAATTAAAAAATTGTTATGTAGGGGGCAGCTGGGTAGCTCAGTGGAGTGAGAGTCAGGCCTAGAGACAGGAGGTCCTAGGTTCAAACCCGGCCTCAGCCACTTCCCAGATGTGTGACCCTGGGCAAGTCACTTGACCCCCATTGCCCACCCTTACCAATCTTCCACCTATGAGACAATACACCAAAGTACAAGGGTTAAAAAAAAAAATTGTTATGTGAATGGGAAGTTCCCTAGGAATCTTATGTTCAGCCTTTCATAAAATAATTGAACTTCCCCATAATTCAGAAGGCCCACATTTTATGCATCAATAATAAAGGACACGTATATAGTCCTTGCAGGTTTGCAAAACATTTTCCATGCATTATTTCATTTGAGCTCCATAACTGCTCCAGGGGATTGGCGCAGTGGGGATGATTATCATCCTGATTCAAAAGAGGAAAGATCTGAGATTACTGGAGGTACAGTGAGTCTATGCCCACTCAGCAAGGGGCAGGGGCAGGATTTAAGTCAAGGTCTTCCTGACTCCAGAGCCAACATTGTATATCGTAACTACCTTTTATTAGATCTCTGTGCTACATGAAAACCCACATATATTTGAGACTTTGACACATTCCTGAGTTTGGCTAAAAGGAAAGAGGTGCCCATCTTATCAAACTGCCCCAATTTTCTCAATCTGAAGAAAAAGATGCACTTGTACCTACTTTGATACAAAGATTCTTGCTTAATCAGAAGCAATCTATTAAGAATTTACAATGCACAGGACACTCTGCTCTGGATTATCTTCATCAAGAGGTCACCATTATTCCTTCAACTTGTATCTTTCAAAAAAAAAATTCCTTCTTTGCTTTAAAGCTAGTCTGTTTGTTTTGGGCTCATCAGGCATTCTATAGAAGCTGAGGGAGAAACCAGCTAACAAAATGATTTCACTCTTGCTTTTTTTCTCAGTTTATACTTATAATGCTCGAGCCCACTTTTTTGATGTTTTTTTCCATGAGCTATTCCCTTCAGTCCTAGAATGCACTCCCTCCTACTTCCTTCTCCCAGAATTCCTGGTTTCTTTCAATAACTTAAATGCCACCTCCTATATTAAATTTTTTCCTTACTTTTCCTCATTGCACCCCTTGTATGTATTATCTATGTACCTCTATATGTTCCTTTTGTCTTCCTCATTAGACTGTAGGCTCCCAGAAGGCAAGTGCTGTCTCAATTTTGTCTTTATATTTCAGATACTAGCAAAGTACTTTGCATGTAGTGGGCATTTAATAAATATTTGTTGATTAAATGCTGCAATGAGGACCTTGAGCTAAGAAAGAACTTGGTTCAAATCCAACCCTGGAAAAGTTTACATTAGCTCATAAGTATCAGTTTCCCAGTCTGTAGAATGGGGATAATAATATCTGTGATAAGTATTTCTGAGGGTTATTATAAAGGTCAAACTAAAGAATATATTTGGTAAGTAGCTTGAGTTCTGGACTTCAAGCAAAAAGACTTGGATCCAAATCTTGCCTTAGATATATATGGCCACTATGATATTGAATAAGTCACATAACTGTTCTGTGTCTCAGTTTCCCCCTCTATAAAAGGGAGACAAAGATAGATCTTACCTCACAGTGTTTTGTCAGTCTGCCCTAGGACTGAGTTTCCTTATTGGTGTGTGAATCACTACAAATATTCTGATTCCATCATATCTTCCAAATATGCATCCCATTACATCCTCCTATCAATCAGGAAACCTTAATGCCCATCTTGCTATTTGTGCTACTAGTGTGCATATATACTTTACCTCTCCATCCTTTCCACTTCTTGCTCTTGCTTTGGGAAAAGAGGTCAAATCAATGCTACCATTACTATTGGGAAGGGTAGAACAGACCATTGACTGCCCCATGACTCCATTTGCCATTCCTATGACTTTTCAGTCTCACCTCTTTTCTGTGTGTTCTCTCCCATTATTAGAATTTAAGCTGCTGACTATACAGAAGAGCAGCTAATCTATCCATATCCTTTTACTAGAGAGCTATTCCTAGGCATAGAACCAAGAAGGTCATTGATAAGAAGAAAGTTCCCATATAGATCAAAATATTGATAGCAGCACTTTGTGTGGTAGCCAAGATCGGAAACAAGTTTGGTTTCTCCATTCCCCATGGCTTGGGGAATGATTAAACAAGTTGTGACAAAGGAATGTAATAAAATATTATTATGCTATAAGAAACAATGAGGGGGCAGCTAGGTGACTCAGGGACTAGGCCTAGAGAAAGGAGGTCCTGGGTTCAAATATGGGCTTAGATACTTCCTAGCTGTGTGACTCCATACAAGTCACTTAAACCCAACTGCCTAACTCCTACTGCTCTTCTGCTTTAAAACCAATACTTAGTATTGATTCTAAGATGGAAGCGAAGGGTTTAAATTTTTTTTAAAAGAAAAAAAAAAACAATGATGATGTATACAGAGAAGCATGGAAAACATACATGAACTGATGAAAGGGAGGAAAGCGAGTCAGGAAAAGCATACATACAATGATTCAAACTGTAGAACTGGAACAGGAAAACTTCACAAAATAATTAAAAATGAATTTTGCAATTCTAAAGAATTTATAAAGTGCTATCCTCAACCAGAGAAAGAACTGATAGAGTTTGAATGCAGACTGAAGCACAATTTAAAACTTTTTTCTTTTTCATTCTTAGGTTTTATTTATTTTTTGTTCTTTTTTTTGCAACATGGCTAATATGCAACAGTTTTACATGATTGCACATGTATAATCCTATCAAATTGCTCATCTTCTCATGGAGAGGGGAAGGAAACAAAGAATATGAAATTCAAAATACAAAAATTTTTTGTTTACATGCACCTGGAAAAAATAAAATTAAAATTAAACATAAAAAATAAATAAGAACTACTACCAAAAAAAAAAAGAAAATGAATGTTACAAAATTACAAAGAGCAAACTTGACCTCAAACAAGAGTTTTAAGGAGATACTCCTCCTTCTATTCCCATTTCTTTGCTGATGACAAGGTCCATAGGCACAAAATGCTACAAATAATGTCAGATTGGTTTTTATTTCTCAGTCAATATTGCTCAACATTTCTCTTTTTCTTCTCTCTTTTTCATTCGATTTCAACCTATATCTATACCTATGCCCATGCTTATATTTATATCTATCTGTCCATATGTATGTGAAGGAACTCTTTGAGCTTTGCTATAAGACAGTGATGGTAAACCTTTTAGAGACAGAGTGCTGCCCCCCCGCCACTCCTATTGAGTTGCTGGGTGAAAGGGCAGGTGAAGCGAGGAATGTTCTCAGTGAGTATGGAGAGGGGGAGAGGAGTCACCCCAGTGCTCCACTCCCCTCCAGTTCTGCTGCCTGTCAGCCGCACACCTTGCCCCCTGTGTGTTCCCATTGGGCTGCTGGACAGAGAGACGGGGATATAAAAAAATGTCATCAGGTGCAGTGGAGTGGGGAAGGGGTGCAGCTCTGCTTAAGTCCCTCTGCCTTTCTAGTAATACACTCTGGGATGCTGACAGAGAGTGGTCTATGTGCCATCTTTGCCACTCGTGCCATAGGTTCGCCATCACTGCTATAAGGGATGGATCCCTGAGAGGAATAGAGAAAAGGGACATTGTGGAAAATATAGGGGATATAAAACAAAAGATACCAATAAAAACCCATTTTTAAAATCAGATATTGTAACCTCCTAGGGTCCCAGGCAATGACTGACTATTCCTTTTTAAACCTGTAACCCCAGACCCTAGTATAGTGCTTGATATGTAGTTGGCAATGAATAAATCCTTGTTCATTCATTCATTTGGAGTAGCTATGGTGACCAAATGAGATAATAAAAGAAGTATTTTGCAATAAGCCATATGTGAATGTCAGTTTTAGTCATTTTTAGAGTGAAACACACACATATATACAAACATATTATCATATTATATATAGTATATATGCACACATTATATACATGTGCATACACCCATATCTTCTTTAAAAGAAACTTGAAAAGATAGAGGAAGCCAAGTTGACATTTTAGACCACATACCTAGAGGAGGCTTTCAGGAGAAATGAGCTAGCTAATAACATGGAAAAAATTGGTAAATCCTTATTTGCTGTGATGGAGTAGCCATGGAGCCCAGGATCCTAATTTAATTAGATACCAGCAGGTAGTACCCAAACAAGAAATCTCAAGGAGTCAGCAGCTCCATCACTTGTTGGCCTGTTTTCAGATGTGATGGGAGAGAGCTGGTTCACCTTAGCAAAACAGCCAATACTTTAGTGGGATCAAAAGCCATCTGCCTCCTCAGCACATTGTGGTTGGGTTCAAATCAATACAAACCCAGAAAAGTCTCACGCTTCAAAGCAAGTTAGCAGGAGATTGATTTCCACTGGTAGCCTCTCCTAGGCAGTATCCTCCCAGGGTGCTATCAGGACAGGCAACATTCATCATATTGGAGATACCAAGAGAAGGAATCCAGTACAAGCTTGACATTCACCACTAAAACCAGAAACAGCATGCATAGAAAAATGGATCCAAACTAGGATGCTAGAGGAAAGAGTTTTGGTTACTGAGACCCACAATGAGATTTCTATCAGCCAGAAAGATTCAATACTAGCTGGCTTTCAACAGAGCAACTAGCAAAGGGCTTAATTAAAAAGAGGCAAAAATGAAGGGTCAGGGAGAAGGGAGGATTGGGGGGCTTTGGATGCTCACATAAGGTATATAGCCCCATGAAGGTTACGTGTAAATCCATCTGGGTCATCTAAATGCAACTTATGGAGAGACACAAATAAATAATTCTGAAATCTCCTCCATCCTTCTCCAAGGGAGGCTTGGAAGACTTCTGCTAGGAAGGCTACTCTTTTTTTTTCTCAGAGATGAAGTAGTAGACTCAAAGTATATCTAACATCCTTTCTAAATATTGCTATTCTAACAGGATTAAAAAATATAATTCTCAGGGAATAAAGGAAACTAGGGTATTTTTTAAAGTTTCAAAACATTTTTCCCACAAAGAGAAAAGGGGTAAAGACTCTTTTCCTATACAAATCACCATCATAAATAGTAAACAGCAACTTTATCAAGCAAATAAAATTGGTGGTATAGTGAATAGACCTGAGTTCAAATGTAGCCTCCAATACTTACTAGCTTTGGGGAATCTGAGCAAGTCATTTAATGCCTCAGGTTCCTAATTTGTAAAATGGGGACAATTATAGCATTCACCTCCCAGAATTATTATGGAGATTAAATGTGATTATATATGTAAAATGCTTACCACATAGCAAGTGCCATATAAATGTTAGCTTTCATTATTAAATTACTATTGTTTAATTTTTACTTTTACTATTAAATTACTATTATTTAATATTACTATTAAATCAGAAAATATTATACAAATAAGATGAAAACAGAAAATAGAGAGTGATCAAGTTCTCCCATTGGGAACGAGCTATCTCAAATCAGTGAAGAAAAATAGCCCCAGATTGCACTGAGGGGCAATTTTCTGAAATCTCTAAGAAGACTAGCTGGAAATCAAAAATATGTTAGGGATGCCTGTTATCCTCTACTTCTCTCTTTCTCTATGGACTCCTCTCTAAAGAGAATCTGGAACCTCTTGAAGCTAGCAAGTAGATAAGGGTTTTCTTTTCCTAAGCCCTCAGCTTTGTCCCTCACTCAGGCATGCAGAGTAATCACTCTCTCGACTAATGGAGAAAATCATCTTGCTAGGATCCTTGGTTACACTTAAAAGTGAATGAGTTTAAGCAGCACTAACAAGTAAAAACTACATTCAGTCCAACTGGTGGGTGATATCTTGGCATCAGCAAATCATAGAATCTGAGGAGCAAAAATAGATGTTCTCTGCCACAAGAGAGGAAGAAATGGAAATGAGCCAACCAGGCAGTGGGATGAGATAGAGACCATTTAATACATGCCAGGCACTGTGCTAAGTGCTGGGGGTCTAAATACAAGCAAGCAAGGAGCATTTGAATGGGGGAATCCAATACGTAAAGGGTGCTCGAAAGGAGAGAGGAAAGTACACTTTAGTGTCTGCTAATTCTGGGGTAGAGAAAGTCCTTGAAAATGAGTAGAGCTGAGAGTGAAGACACAAGTGAGCTCTTCTCATGGGACTTATTAATTTAAAGAGTGGAAAGAGAAACAATCAAACACATGAGAACTGGTTAAAGGAAGTGAGGATGTGAAGTCTGGAGAAGAGAAGATTTGGGGCTACGTGGTATCTGCCTTTGAGTATTTGAAGGGCTTTCTTCATAAGTGGATTGGACCTGTTATGTTTGGCTTTTGAGAAGAGAAACAGGAGAAACTGATGAAAGTTGTAAGGACTCCCTTTTGTAGATGTAAAGGGGGGAAAAAAACCTTCCTAAAAATTACAGCTGTCCAAAAGTGGACTAGTGGATTCCACAACCTTGGAGGTCAGTTAAGCTTGGTTAAACAAAGGCTGAATGTACATTCATTGAGTATAGATCTTCTTTGATTAAGGAACATTGGAATCTTCCTTAATCTGTGCCACAGATTCAGTCAGGAAGACCAGAAGGATTTGAGTCCAACCTCATTCGCTAGTTACACAACCCCTAGATATGTCCATTAACCTCTCTGAAACTCAATTTCCTCAATCTGAAAAATGGGGTAATATTAGTATGTACCCTCCCCCCAAAAAGAAAGAAGTATTTATGAAGCACCTACTATTTGCCAGGCACTGTGCTAAGCCTTTTACATATTCCATATTGACTTAGTTAATCCTCACCACAATCCTAGGGGATAGGAAATTGAAGCAGATACAAATGAAGTGACTTGGCAAAGGCCACACCATTAGTAAGTGTCTGAGGCTGGATTTGAACTCAGGTCTTCCTGACTCCAAGCCCAGTGCTCTATACATTGAGCCAGCTAGCCGTCTTCCAAGATGATGGTAAGGATCAAATGAATAACAAGATACAGATAAATCGAGATAATGCACTTAAGGCACTCTGAAAACTTTAAAGTATTTTATAAATACTAGCTATTATTATTGTTATGGGTTGTACCAGATGATCTCTGAAGCTCCTTCTAACTCAGAAATTCTATGACTCTGCTTTTCCCTTTATGGATGATTACAAGTAAGATTCATACAACAATTAATCAATCAATTAGTAAACATTTATTAAGGGTCTATTCTCTTCCTCCACGAATTTTTCTCTTATATGTATCTTCTTTCACAACATGACAAATATTGGGGACTAGATGACAACACATGTACAACCTATATCATATTCCCTGCCATCTTGGGGAGGAAGGAGGGATGGAAGGAAGGGAGAGAACATGGATTACAAAATGTCAGAAAATGATTATTGAAAATTGAATCCACATGTAATTTGGAAAAAAATAAAAAATTTACAGAAGAACCTATTCTGTTCTAGGTATGGTACTAAGCTTAAATAATCTCTCTCTTTTCCCTTGGATTTTAGAGTGTCAGTAAGGAAGGCCAAAATGCCCTTGCCTGCCCTTTTGGGCTCAGAATTTTTCAGGGCATGCAGAGCTTCTAGTTTGGAGGAGATCAGAAGCGACCAACTCCCTCTCTCCATCTGTCAATTAAGTAATAGGAAAGAGGACCAAAAACAGAGGTGTGCCCGATGGCCCCCTGAAAACTCCATTCCGTGCCCAGAAATCCCTGGAAGCCTGGCTTGTAATAGAAAGGATGGAGTTTATGTGCTCATGTAATAGTTAATGAATGTAGTCAGCAATTAAGCCGGTTCCCAGGAGGCATTCCTACTGCAAGCTCTAAGCTTTTAAAGGAAACCTTGTCTTCCTTAAAAACAAAACAAAACAAAAAAGAAAACAATAACAACAACAACAAAGTGCGTCCTTCTTAAGGAATCGTAGCTAGTTTCCTGCTGTATCAGCCTTATGGCTCCTCCAGAGAAAATGATAGGGGAGACTGTCTTGGTTGCTCTGCACATGCCCTGGAGGTACTCATTAGCCAACTGCTTTGCTTTTGTTTAAGAAAAAGTACTGGAAAAAATATGACCTTTTTTCACTATGATTTGAAAACAATTAAAAATTAAATTAAGCCACAGATTCAGGATCAGAAGAGATACTGAATATGAGGCACTTTGGAAAACACTTAAGAGCTATACAAATGGCGACTACGGTCGTCATTATTATACTATTATTATGATTTAGATATTATTATGATTGGATCGGGGATTACATTGGTGAGGCTCCCTCTGTTGGTCACTTGGTCCTTGGGATCATGCCTTGTCTGTGTTTTCCCATCCTCTGGGGCTCTTGTCCATAGCCTTCCACAAATCTGCCACATACTGAGTTCTTCCCCTAGCATCTGCTATTTCTGGAAATACCACCGGAGCTGTCCATTGATGTTTTCCCTCACTCATTTTATGTGACCATCCTCACTCCTTTCCTGATCTTATGCATCTCTCTGATGATACAGAGCGCTGGGCTTGGAATCAAGAAATCCCAAATTCAAATCAGGCTCCAGATACTTACTAGCTCTATGACCTTGAGCAAATTACTCTTTAAAAAATTATTCAAGGGGCAGCTGGGTAGCTCAGTGGATTGAGAGTCAGGCCCAGAGATGGGAGGTCCTGGGTTCAAATCTGGTCTCAGACACTTCCTAGCTGTGTGACCCTGGGCAAGTCACTTGACCCCCATTGCCTAGCCCTTACCACTCATCTTCCTTAGAACCAATACACAGTATTGATTCCAAGACAGAAGGTAAGGGATTAAAAAAATTATTTGCCTCAGACTCTTCAACTGTAAAATGAGACAATCATAGCACCTACCTCCCAGGGTTGTTATGAGGATCTGATGAGGTAATATTTATAAAGCACTTTACGCAGTACCTGGCACACGGTAAGTGCTATATAAATGTCGGTTATTATTACTGTTATTACTCATTGTAAAGCACTTAGCACAGTGCTTGCCACACAGTAAATGCTATGTAGATGTTTATTGTTGTTGTTGTTATTATTATTATTACTAGTATCATAATTTTTCTTTGTCAATAAATAACAACAATGAGAATAGTAATAAAGCGTTTAAGGACTACTGAGTGTGCAGCACTATACTTAGTGCTGGGGATAAAAGCAGAAATGACCTCCGCTCTCAAGAGCTCATAGTCTGATGGAGAAGACAATGCCTCTAAGGAGGCTTCAGTTATAAGTCAGATGGAAAGGTCCCGTGCTCCTAAGGACACAGCAGCAGAGCAGATTGTCATGCATCTTCTTTAATGCCGTTTCCACAGATGATTGCTCATCCTTTGCAGATGCCGTGCCATTTGACAGAAGCAAGGACTTTAGTGGTAAGAACCATCTTTTTTGGGTCATTAGTAACTCTGCCAGGCTGAACCTCCATTGGGATTGTTCCTGGCAAGGATGGCTGTAGGGAATGGGATGGGAGCAGGGCCTGGGGGTTCTTGGGATTGCCATCTGGGTCTATCTTTACTGGGATGTTGCTTGAGTGACTCTTCAGGCACGTGCTATCTCCTATTTCTTCCTCAGGGTACCTTGATGTTTCTCTTAAGCTGATTTACTCATCAATTAGGTGGCGGTAGCTCATCAGCTGATGAAGAGGTCTGATCCTTTCTCCACAAGGGTTGCCTCCAAGGATAATGGCTGTAGGGGACAGGCTAGAAGCAAAGCCAGTGATTTGGAGGTGATATTATTCAATGGTTCCTTAGATTTTGTGTAGTTGCTAACATTTATCTTATGGTTCAAGGTTTGCAAAGCACTTAAATATATTTTCTCATCTGATCTTCACCACAACTGTGTAGAGCTATTACTAGCCTCTTTTTATAGATGAGGAAACTGAGGCCAACAGGCTAAATTACTTACCCAGGATGACATAGTTATAACCGTAAATTTGGATGATATAAAGCTGACAAGAACCTTGTAGTCCAGCCTCTTTTTCTTTCTTTTTCTTCTTTTTTTTTTTCCCTATAGATAAGGGGAAGTGGCTTGCCTAAGGTAACATAACTAGTATATGTCTAAGGCAGGGTTTGAATTCATATCTTCCTTACTCCAAATCAGATACCTATTGCCTATTCAATGAAGATAATGTTGTAGTCTGTTTATACCCACAAAGCGGAATTTCAAGGAACCAAAAAATTTAATTCTTTTTTTAATTAAATTTCCTTTTTTAACTATGAACTACTATATATATGCTTTTAACAT
>NC_058130.1:30741186-30778894 GCF_016433145.1 Gracilinanus agilis | reverse complement strand
TATCTATATCTATATCTATATCTATATCTATATCTATACATATATAAAAGCATGCTCCTATGCTCCATTGTAATTGTCCAAACTTTCCTTCCTTCAACTTATAACCTTTTTCTATCCTCATTTTTTCTTTCCTCTTTCTCTCTGGTTTTAGAAGAAGAGGAGTTCCTTCTCCTTCCAAAACTACTTCCTCATACTGGGCTAGAGATAATATTGCTTCTTGAGTTCTCTAGGACTCTCTTCCATTGACAATTCTCTATCTCTGTCTTTCTCTTTTTCTCTCATCTCTTTCATTTAGTCTTTCTCTTTCTCTTATCTTTCCTTCCTTCACTCTCTGATCTTCTCATTCCTCTCACTCCATCTCTTTCTCTGCTTCTTTCATTCTCTCTCATCTAATTTTTCTTTCTCTTTCTCATCTCTAATCTTGAGGGGGCAGAGGTAAGATGGTGGCTTAGTAGCAGCAAAAGCTGGAACTTCTCCAAGACTCCTCTTAAATCCATTTCTAATCTCTTCCTCTGACTCTCACTTTCTTTTTCTTTTTTTTTCACTTTCACTCTCAACACTTAACTCTCTCATTTATCTCCCTTTCATTTTTCTCTCTTCTCTCCAATCTTGTCTTTTACTATCCATTTCCCTTTGCCCAATTCAAATGATCTCCCCTAACCTAAAAAAAATGAAACCCTAAAATGCTTCCTTTGTTCCTTTTACTCCCTCAATTGATTGTCCTACTTGTCTCTCATTTTCATCCCCTCACTTCTAGGGAAAAAAAAATCACAGAATCTTCTAGTGGAGTGTGACCTCAGAATCCCAAGCCTTATCTGGTCAGCAAATTCTGCAGTAGAACAAACCAAGTGGTCATCCAGCCTCCTCTTCCAAGTGAAAGTTTCTGATATGATTTATCATTATTCCATACTTCTAAGTGCCAGCCCAGGCCAACTTCATCTTATTTCACCTCAGGTTCCTTTGTTGCACTAATTATAATCCTCTTACTTTCCATCTTGGAATCCATACAAGTATAGCTTCCAAGGCAGAAGAGTAATAGGGCCTGGGCAGTTGCGGTTAAGTGACTTGTCCAGGGTCACACAGCTAAGAAGTGTCTGAGGCTTGATTTGAACCCAGGTCCTCCCCTCTACAGACCTAGTTCTCTCTCTCCCTAGTTGCCCCTGATTGATAATCTTAAGCAAAGGTTTCTGGATCACATTTTCTACATAGGGAGTGGAAGAAACAGTGATCATAGTGGATGAGGGAGGATAACTGTAGCTCTGGCCCACTTAGTATTCATGTAATCGCTGTACCACCTAGCTACCTTCAAAATCTGAAATCTAATCCCTAATAGGCAAATATACGTATTTGTATATAAAAGTATATAAAAAGTATTTTATATAAAATATATAAACACATTTTATATAAAAATATATATACATATTTTTATATAAAAAGTATTTAGAGTATATAAAAAGTATTTATATAAGAAAGTATATAAAAAATAAAAATTATTAAAGGAAAAAAATAAAAGTATATAAAAAAGAATTTAGAAAACATGTAAACTATCAATGGCGTATGACAGATTGTTCTAAATTCCTAATAATATAGAGGAATAAAAATTATAATGTTCTTGAGATTTCACTTTGTTGTCATTTGTTCTAGGAGTATCCAACTCTTTGTAACTGCATTTGAGATTTTCTTAGTAGAGATTCTGGACCAGTTTACTGTTTCCTTTCTCCAGCTAATTTTAAAGATGAAGAAAGTGAAGCAGAGTTAAGTGACTTGCCCAGGATGGTGCAGCTAGTAGATGTATAAGGCCAGATTTGAACCCCAAAAGATGGGTGTTCCTAACTAGACCTGGCACTCTATTGTGTCACCTAGTTACCTTTAGTTTTAATTTATAAACAACAACTTTGAAAAATGAGAAAACTTGGAAATTGTCAATGTAAGAAAAGTGGCAATAGAATATTCAGTCATTGCAGTTATGTCTCTCTTTGTGAGCCCATTTGTTTTTTTCTTGGCAGATACAACTATAACAAAAAAGAAGTGTCAATAGAATACGGTCCCCAAAAAATGGGGGAAAACTTTTCCCATGAATAGAAATACCAGTCCATTATTCCACTGGGAAGAATGGAGGAGCATAGAGATCATACATGAGGGCTAACACATCAAGGGCACCTATGACTAGGTCCAGGCATGAAAGGGTCATCCTTGTAGGAAACTCAAGAGGACAGAATACATATGAAGAAGTAACTCATTCCTCTAATGCTATATGGATAAGGATATCTTCTGGTGATGCCAACATGCTGCTCTTTTTCAGTGTCACTGTCTATTGTGTTGATACCTGGGCATTGTGTCAGCTGCTCTCTCTCTCCTCCCATCCTCTTCTAGGGTTCTCTATTTTCCACAGGATACATCACCCCCTTTGCATTCACTGTTTCTGTTTGGCAAAGCTCCCTGCTACCAGCATCTGGTTTTCATCCCTTCAGGGCCATTTGTCAACCACCTCAGTCTCAGTCTGTTAGGTTATGGGAACAAAAAGTCTTTTCCTGATATGGGCAGGCTGAAATTTCTTTAATCATAGTTATGCTACATGCAGGGAGGAAAGGCAAGCAGATTATCCCTATCTTTCTTCTTCACCATTGTGTTTTTGATAGAGATCACAACTCTTTGTCCCAGACATCCACTTGACTTCAAACTAGAAATTCCTGAGAGCTTTTTCCCATTTGTTATGCAAACACATTTGAGCCAAAAGAAAAGTTAAATAGAGAAGGCAAGATCATTGTTTACCTGTGGTCTAACCAGAATCCCTGATTTCTTTGTTTTTCTTTTTGTCTTTTTTGTATGTTTATTAGTAATAAAACTCCCAAGTTTGGGTGCTACATTTTAGCCAGTGAAAAATCTTGTCATTTTCCTATACTTATGATTAAAGGCTAATCCTTAAGCCTAAATATTTGGACTTCAATTTCACTATAGTCCAATGAAGTCATTGGGTTGTAGACTATAGAATGCTTTCTCCTGCCCCCAGAATATTCCCGATTTTAGAAGAAGAATAAACAGACACCAAATGTTCTGCTGCCTTAGCTAAGCATACAAAAATCTAATTTCAAATATAAAAGACATCCTCTTTTCATACTTGAAGGGTATTCTAACCCCTGCCAGTCTCCCCACCCTTGATTTTGATCTTAATCACTCTTGATCAGGCTAGCTTTTTGATCTTTTTTCCTCTTTGAAAGAAAGCATCTCTGAATTAGCATGAAGTAGCCTGGGTCTAGCTTTGGCCAACACTATTCAATTAAACCCCCCAAACTCTAGGTAAGGCAGTGAAAGAGACATGGCACGATACCAATGAAACTCAGCAGAGCCATCTCATATGAAAATGAAATGGCATATTTATTATGGGGATACCTGGTGATATTTTCTACGAGCATAACAAGGACTTGCTCCTGCAAACAGTGTTACTTGTGTTTTATATATGAAATGCTAACAGTGCTGGTAGGACTCACGTGGCATTCTATCCCAGATTAATCGTTAAAACAGAAAACACCTGTTCTTTTAAGGCTGTGAGTAGCAGATTTTCTTATAGAGTCTCCCGAAAATTGTGTAAGACATAACTAAATAGCATCTTGGCTTTAAAAATCAAAGATCTAGAGATGGTAGGTCTTGGGTTCAAATCTGACCTCAGACACTTCCTACCTGTGTGACCGTGGGCAAGTCCCTTAACCCCTATTGCCTAGTCCTTCATACCCTTCTGCTTAGGAATCAATAAACAGTGTTGGTTCTAAGTAAGGGCTTAAGAGAAAAATCAAGGAACTATAAGCACATCAGGAGTATCTATTTGGGACTAAGGACAAGAGAGAAGAGATTTGGGAGATAAGGACAACTGCTCATCATTATAAACTTGACATATTCTATTTAAGTGGAGAATTAGAAGAAATGAAATGGGAGGAATCTTAGCAAGAGAAGGAAAATGTAGAGAAGAAAAGGCTAACGGACCTACTTTTTAATTGAAATTACAACACATAGTAAATAGATCACTTGCCACTGAAAGTTTAATCTTTCAAATTGTTGCCTCATTAAATTAATGGAGACACTTAAATTAATTCTACCCACTGACAACAGAGAATGTTTATTATCATTCGTGATCCAGAACCCTAACTCTGGGTTGATAGATTTAATCTTGAGACTTTTCACAAATCATTCACTTTGACTCATATGCCCCTACTTAAGGCCTCCCCTGCTAAAGTCAGAATCTGGCTGGTATTTAGATCTTTAGAGAAAAGCCCAAAAGGTCCTTAGCTCCCATACAAGCACTCAGGATGGTAGATATATCATGAATACAGGACAGCCTTTATTTCACCCAACTGGAACAACAATGACAACAAAAGATTCAAAGAAGTATTTCTGATAAGACATTTAGGACAACTCTCCTTTCTAGACAGTTCAGGCTTTCCTTATGGACCTCTACAGTCCTCCACACTTACAAGTGGAGGCTTCTTTGTAAGAGAAATACATTTGGTGCTGCTAGAGAGTCAAGCCCTTTCCCACTGAACTTACCAGTTTAAATGATGCACAATAGTATTGGAGAACAAGGTCCAGTTTGGTCCTCCACATTGTGAGTCCAACCCTTGCTGCTCCCAGGTCTCTCATGGGAACTGTTTTTCCCTTCTCTGAAATCAGAGTACTTATAGCAACAGTACCTGCTACTTAGTAGGTGCTTAATAAATATTAAGTGACTAACCCCATTCCTCCATTCATTGTCATTTAGTGGACCATGTGGTTCCATCCTTTCTTGGAGAATGATAACTCTACTTTTGGGCACTCTCTTCCTACTACTCTTCCTACATCTCCAATGCTTCTCTCTTCAGAGTCAAGATATGATCTGAGGAGAGTTGCTTAAATAAGCTTCTTCTCACCCTGTCTACAGAGACCCAGGTCTCTTGTCCTGTGAAGCTTCTCTCTCAGCTCCCACCTCTGTCCATACACAGCTCATCTTCTTGCCACATCAGTCTGCTTCCCTTTTAAAGGCCAAGCCAGAAGTTGAAGATCAGATCTCCAATAATATTAGGATGTAAGGATAGGCACTGGACCCATGCTTTTCACTGAGATTAGAAATGCTCTGATGAGGAAACTCCCTCGATCCCTGAAGGTTTGTACCTTTTCTGCAACTTAAAATCTTAGAAACTAGTCTACAATCTGGAGAAGTCAACTTATCTGGGATTATTTAGCTAAATAACCGTGACTCAATCAATTACCCCTGAAGTCACAAATCAGCCATCCTTAATGGGTTAGTACTAAAGACAGAGAAAAAAATATGGAAAAGATAGCAAGATTCTATGAATCTGAATGTGTTCCCCAGGGATTTCTGGGGCCCTTGCCACTTTTCAATGGCTCATGAAAACAGCGATTATTGACATGAGCTGCTAGTAGGTGTTATTGTCACTGATCTCATCATGTTTGAAAAGTATGATTAAACTCTGTGGAAAGTGTCAGATCAGCTGGAAGAAGCCAATCTGAAGCTGTCAATTGATAAGGGCCAGCTCTGCAGAGTCTCTGTCAAATCCCAGCATGGAGTGAGCACCAGCCCTGAGAAGCTAGAGGCATTTCTATCCCCAGATCTTAGTATACTTCTTGCTGAATATTTGTACTCTCATTTATTCATCCATCTTTTCCCTAGAATGCTAGCTGATCACCTTTTAAGAACGTTCAGGAAATAAAGACTTTTGTGGATGCTACTGGAAATTTGTGAAGGATTAAAGCCTGCAGGAGGTCTTGGGCAGGTGGCGAAGCTTCTCACTGATCACATTAGGAGTGCATGATTAAGAATGGGAAAATTAACACTAATCTGAACTCTCTCCCTGGTACCTTTCCTTTCCTTACCCGTTCCTTTTTTCCTAAAGTAAACTTTGGATTGTAAAGCAAAGGATCTTACTTCTGAACCTCTGAACTATATCTCTCTGATAGGTAGTTCCCCCTATAACACAAGAAGACACATACTGGTGCTGTGTGGCCATTCTAATAACCTTGTGGGGACTCCTGGCTTCCTAAAGACCCATCTCGTATCTGGACTGAGGTCAAAGTCTGCCAAATCAGAGGGACCCAGGAAAGGGATGTCACCAGGAGCATAAATTGGAGAAGGGGAGGGAAGGAGGTCTCTTTTGCCTTAGAACCTTTTAAAGAGAGGAGGCAGTTAAGAAAGTGCCAGCATGGGTGAGCACTGGCTAGGGGAGACCCAGATCACACACATGGTGGAGTTTGGGGCTGGTCAGGAAAGAATTGGCGCAACTGAGATTTGTGGTGAAACTGGTGCAGCTGTCTGGGGAAGGAGGCTTGTGAAGGGAACAACCAGCCACATGTGACTGGTGCTTTTTCTTTCTCTGGTTTGTTTTTTTATTACTTAATAAATATTTATGAATTAAGATACAGTTTCTAGAGAATTTTAATCCTAACAAGAAGAATAGGGGATAGAAGGATAAAGAGAGATGATCTTTTCTAGCCTCGGTGGTATCATTTGGAGATTGTTAGGATGAAAAATGGTCAGCTTGGTGGTACAATGGATAGGGTGCAGGGCTTGAAGTCAAGAAGATTCATCTTTCTGAATTCAAATCTGTCCTCAGACACTTATTAGTTGTGTGAACCTGGATAAGTAATTTTGTCTTGTTTGCTTCAGTTTTCTCATCTATAAAATGCACTGAAGAAGGAAAAACTGGAGAAGGCAAAACACACAGTATCTTGTCAAGAAAACTCCACATGGCGTCAAGAAGTGTCAAAACCGATTGGAACAATTCACCGATAACCAGAAGGATGAAAAATGTAAGCAGACCTTGAAAGACTCGGTCAGGTGCTTCATATAAACAATAGTGTTGACTTCTGCAGAATGGAGCAAATCCTTTGTATTAAATACTAACGCCAACCCAGAGAGCTTGAAGGCAGTTTCTTACAAGGCCAAATGATGGTTGACTAGTGTCTGTGAGGGCCAGGAGAAGGTGACAGCTGAAGAGAAATGAATAGCTTTGCCCAGAAGCTTCCATGCCAACTCTTTCCATGGTTCCTTCTGCTGGCACTGACATGTCCTCTACACGGGGACATGGCACATGTTTGCTGCTTTCTGCTCCATGCTGGCTTTCCTGCTCACTGCCATGTTCATCTTCTTTGCCACTTGGCCCTATTACTGCCAACATCTCAACCAACGCTTCCCTTCATACCATAGGCTTTGCACAGTGCGCTAAGGATTTATTACCTTTTCATTCATTCATCAGAGGCCCATTGTAGATGGAGGCAGCCTTACAATCCTCTGCCCAATAGATACTGGGATAGCAACACCTCTCAGACCACTAGTCCTGCTCCCATCCTGAGTCCTGCTGTCCTCATCCAGGGAAGCAACCCCAATAGAGAACCTGAAAACCCAAGAAACAAAGTTCTCACCACTAGAGTCAAATGGCTTAAAGGCAGAAAAAGATATGGTTTTATCAGTGGAAATGACACCAAAGAAAATGCTGCATTGTCATCTGCTGTGCCACTGTAACCAACAGATCCTTGGACCATTCTACTTGCCCTTCAGTTCAGCCTGTCTTGTTTTCCTATTTGTACCCCCCCAGGACTTAGCATACTGTTTGGTGTATAGCAGTTAATACATGTTTTTCATCTGTTTATTCATTTATTCATTCATTCATTCACTCACCAGAAATCTATTGCATTCCCAGTAAAGGACTCACGGACAATGAGACCCATTTCCAGTATTCACAAATCGAATTTGTGGCTTTAACATAGGCTATTGTTGATAAGTGCTGACTTTATTTAAAGAGCTCAATTCCAAATTTGTACAGAAAATAATCCATTGATATATTCCACCAATCACTAAGTTGGCTGCTAGTTCCTAGAAAAAAGGAAATGGTACTAGCCAGTCAGGAGTTCAAAGCAGATTCCCAGCCAGGGAAGATGCACAGGTACAAGTACTCAGTCCTGTAAGCACTACATCATGAAGTCAGGGGGATACCCATAGAAATCGATGTGTGGCAAATGGGAAAATGGGACACTAAAAAACTGAAGTACGAATGAGAGTCTGGAACTTCTGCTGGAGTTGTTGTTGTGGTGGTGGTGGTGGTGTCATTTTTCAATCTCATTTGGGGTTTTCTTGGCAAAGATCCTGGAGTCATTTGTCATTTCCTTTTCCAGCTCATTTAACAGATGAGGAAACTGAGGCAAACAGGGTTAAGTGACTTGCCCAGTATCCTACAACTAGTAAGTGTCTGAAGGGAGATTTAAACTCAGATATTCCTGGTTCCAGGCTTAGCCTTCTAACCACTGTGCCACCTAGTTGCCCCTTTTATTGGCTAGGGAATAAATGAATGAATGAATGAATGAAAATGTATTTATTAAGTACTCACTCTGTGTTAAATGTTGGTCATACAAACCAAAAAGTGAAACAATCAGGGCACTGCTCTCAAGAATCTTATCGGACGTAGGTTGATGGAGAGCCATCACAAGGAGTTAGAAAATTGACGGTCTGCTAGTCTAGCCCCAAACAATGGTGAGGCATCAAGTTCAGTAAGTTCCATCCTGATTTTGTCCATAAAGAGTTAGTTGGGCTTGCTAGTGATCAGGAGGATAAAAGCCATGAAGTGTGGCTGAGTTGGGTTCTAAGAAGTTCTTACCCACTAGCTGCAAGTTTGATGATGGTTCACATGGACGGGATCTGGTCTCCATTCAGATAGAGATGAAATTGCTTGTTGGAACCCATTTAAGAGTTGGAGTAGCCTGCTGAGATTTCCCTGGCTAGAGGGTCTGATTGGGTGAGGGAAGACTGAATCCTTAGAAATTACCCTTTCACTTCCTATCCTCCAGCTGGGAAGGCCCCCAGGCAATGGTGGGTACCTCCATAGTGCAAATTCTCAGTGGTTAGAGACAACGTTAGCTAGCTTGGGCCATCCATAAACTCAGGCTCAAGATTATAAGTCAATGAGCCTCTGGCCTCAGACACTTCCCGGCTGTGTGACCCTGGGCAAGTCACTTGACACCCCATTGCCCACCCTTACCACTTTTCTACCTAGGAGCCAATACACAGAAGTTAAGGGTTTAAAAAAAAATAAGTCGGTGAGCCTGAGGATACTAGAGCATGGAGCAGAGAGGAGATCACCACAGAAGCACCGGAATGACTTGTGATGCCCTGAGTGTAATAACTTGTGCCTAGACAGCATCCCACGATAAAGTGTGTATTAAGGGATGTACCTGAAACAAGTGGCATTGTGCTATATAGAGGATAGAATTTGTGTGTTTGGTCTCCTGCTGGAACTCGAATAAGTGATATTATATTTTATGTATTACTTGCAAGGGTGAGCTGGAACTAGTCCCTACAAGTTCAAGAAAGCTGGTTGTTAAATTTTTAGTGTGAACACTTACAATTTGGAAATATTACACATGAGGACTTATTTCATTGTGTTCATTTCTGTCAACTCCTGCTTGACGAATTCCTTGTGGGTCATCAAACAGGGATGAGAAAAGTGAGCTGGACTTACAGGAGGGCCAAACTGCCCCACTGACAGATCACACAGACAGACGTCCTCTTGCTGGGCGGTGACAAAGTTCATTGAGTTGGGGGTGAAAATTTATAGGAAAAATGATGTTGGCTAAAGGATTGGGTAAGCCTTTTGTAGGAACAATGGTTAGTAATGATTTACAAGATGGAAACAAGGGATGTAGATTGCCTTAGTGGTTCTAAGCAGTGTTTTCTATAGGATAATAAATCACAGGAAACATATCAGTGTATGACCCAATACTGTATGCTCTTCTCACACAACTCTTGTATTATTATTTTCTTGGCTGGACATCTAGTATTTGGGGAGAGGGAAAAGTTTGCTTTCCTCAGAACTTTGGGGGCAGAAGAAAAACATTTGCTTGATCACATGGTTTGATGGGGACATGATTGGGGATGTTGACTCTAAATGATCATTCTATTGCAAATATCAATAATATGGAAATAGCTCTTGATCCATTGATCATGTAAAACTCAGTGGAATTGTTCATTGCCTACGAGAGGAGGGTGGAAGGAGGGGAGGAAAAGAATAGGAATCATGGAACCATGGAAAAATATTCTTTTTTTTAATTTTTATTTTTTAGAAAATTGTTCCATGGTTCCATGATTCATGTTCTTACTCTACCCCCCAAAATCTGCCCCTGTAGCCAATGCGCATTTCCACTGGTTTTAACATGTGTCATTGATGAAAACCTATTCATGGAAAAATATTCTAAATTCAATTAATTAATTGATTGATTGATGAATTTTTTTAAAAAGTTTGCTTTTCTTATGCTAGGGAGCAGCCTCCGTGCTTTGTGATTTCTAGCTGATGGCTCTGATTTTACTGGTGGCTGCTCTCACTCCTGGGGCTACGAGCACTGAGAGCCATAGAGGGTGGGTGACCTGCTCCAGGTTACACATCCAGGTAATTAGGGATAGAGCCAGGTTTGGATGTTGTTTTCTGCTGTCACTCTCCCCTTCCCCTGCCCCTGCCTCGGAGCAGAAAGTTCAGCAGGGGAGTGGAAGCAATCATTGGGCTTGGATGCAGAAAACCATCTCTACTGTAAATGACTAAATATTATCAATATCAGAATAAGGTAAAATAAATACAATATGTACAAAGTAGTTAAATACCAGGTAGTTTAGGAAGAAGAGCACCAACAGTCAGGGATTCAGACAAGGCTTCATCCCTGGAGAAGACAGCACAGATTTGGAGTCAGAGGATTTGGGTTCAAATTCAGGCTTTGCAACTTAGTATTTGTATAATCTTGAGCAAATCTTCTATCTTCTTTGGGCCTCAGTTGCCTATCTAAGTATAAGAATTGTGTGAGAGTCCTCTGATTCCAAATCCAGACTGTTTTCCCATAAGACCACACTGCTTCTTAAGGAATGAGGCATTTCATAATGAACTTAATATTTATAATAGCCAGCATTTATAGCGAGCTTAAAAGTTTGCAAAACATTTCATTGATATCTTTACAACAATGAATTATGTGCTATTATCGCTTCCATTTTACAGATGAGGAACCCAAGGCAGGCAGAGGTTAAGTGACTTGCCCAGGGTCACACAGCTAATAAGTGTCTGAGGCTCGATTTGAACTCAGGTCTCCTGACTTCCAAGAACTGTGCTCTATAGTGTATCAGACTAGCTTGTATTTAACTATTTTGTACATATTTGGATTTACTCATCCTACATTTATGCTGTATAGATTAATAACCTTTTTTGTTGCCTCCCCGATTAGAAAGTAAGCTCATTTTGAGTTTCATTCTTTGAATTTGGATTACCAGTTTCTGGCCCAGTGCCTGGCACATAACAGACACAATAGATTATTATTGATTGATTGAAGGAAACCAGACCCACTTACATAAGAACTCACAACTGTCAGAGACAGTTTTCTTGACTCATACGTAGCATGCAAACATGGAATTGGGAGTGGGGCAGAAAGTGGTCCATTTTAATAGAAATGTGGAGGAAGTTTGGCACAGGAATAAAAGAGGAAGCTAAAAACAGCAGTAGACTTGGGACTTAAGTGACCAGGGCTCTGCTGGCAGGGGAGGAGTGGAGGGCATAGATGTCAAGGGAGAGGGTCCTGGGAAGCCTTTATTGCTTGTCTGCCAGTCTTCCTCCCAGAAAAGAGAGATGACAGAGGCTCCAGGTGCCTGGCTGGTTGATTCCAAGGTGAGGAATGGACGAGAATGAGGCAATTTGGTAATTTATTTTTTTTTTTACCAATTACATGTAATAAGAAATTTCCATATAAGTTTTTCAAAGTTATATGATTCAAAATGCCTCCCTTCCTCCATTTCCTTTCTCTTCCTGGAGCTGGCAAACAATTCGATCTGGATTATGCACATATTATCACACAAAACATATTTCCATATTATTCATTTTTGTAAGTGGATAATCATCTAAAACCAAAACCCCAACACATATACCCAAATAAATAAGCAAAAAACCATATGCTTTCATCTGTATTTAGACTTGAATACTTCCTTCTCTGGAGCTGGATAGCATTCTTTGTCTAAATTCTTCAGAATTCTCCTGGATCATTGAATTGCTGAGAGTAGCTAAATCTATCCCAGTTGATCATAAGGATGGGATAATTTGGAGAGATGCTCTAGACCATGTAAAGACCCGGGCAAGTGGGCATTACCACTCTTGGGCAGCACGAGTCCAAGTGGTAGATGGGAAAGTGATCTTTTACCACCATCCAGCCAGGGAGAAGGATGACTTCTTAGCCCAAGTCTAAGGCTTATACAGAATAAAGGATGAACTTTATCATGCCATAGTCAAAGAAGAGGATCTAGTGTTGTTCTTGGGCAGCTCTTCTCCACTGAACCCCACTCCCTATCTCAATCAACTAAATGATGTTTCTGGACCTCTGTAAAACGAGAGAATTTGCCTAGATTACCTATTGATAAAATCCTAGTAGATTCTCAATCTTATAATCCCAAATTTGATTGATTACTTTAGAAGAAGTATGTCAACTGGATTCAAAGGGAGGAGAAGGTAGGCAGGGAGAGCAGTTTGGAAGGATGCTAATTTACCCATTATTCTAAATTCCTTGAGGACTGTAATTGGACCTTCTTCCTCTAACTTTCTTATTACAAAGTACAAATAAGGAATGTGACTTAAATTTTCACACGCTTTGAATCAGAGATCCCCCTGAAAAGCATATATACCCCAAGGAGACTACAGATGGAAAAAAAAAGTCCCAAATACAACAAAATACTCATAACAACATTTTTTAAGTAGCAAAGAACTGGAAACAAAGTGGGTATACATTAAGTGGAGAATGACTTTAAAAACCCCATTATAGAAATGTAATAAAATATTGCTCCTCAAGAAACAAGTATTATGAAGAATTCAGAGAATAGGAAGACTTAAGCAAGTATCTGAATGTTTTATCTTCCCTAGTACTTCTATAATCATTTAAATGCTTAATAAATATTTGCTTAAATGAATGAATAAATGAAGGAATACTTTGTTCCTAATGTAGGCATAATGCTTCCTTATTATTCAGTCATTTCAGTCATGTCTGAATCTTCATGACCCCATTTGTGATTTTCTTGGCAAAGATACTGGGATGGTTTGTCATTTGCTTCTCCAGTCCATTTTACAGAGGAGGAAACTGAGGAAAACAGGGTTAAATGACTTGCCCAGGGGCACACAGCTAATAAGTGTCTGAGGCCAGATTTGAACTTAGGAAGATGAGTCTTCCTGACTCCAGGTCCAGTATTCTATCCACTGAGCCACCTAGCCGCCCCTAGTTCCTGGATTCCTTGTGATCCTTCCATGATGAACTACACAATCTATTCTAGTCCACCTTTCACCAATTTTCCCATGGCCTCCTCTTCCCCAACACACTGCGTGTTCTACTCAGGCTGGTCTCTTCCACCTAATGCCACATTCTGTTCTAAGTTGCTGGGTTTAGAAACAAAAGCTTCTTTGAAAATACTATAGATTACCTAGGAAAGTAGAGAACTAGCCTTCTCCCTTTAATAGGTTTTATGATTCTTTGAACAGCTGACCAGAGATGAGTAGCTAGCTAATAGGATTGAAGTCACTGTAGATTACTCTACTAGCTGCCATCTTGCAGAAAGCAGGGTCAGAGACAATGGAACCTGAAACATGGTAGTCTTACCTGAGAAATTTGTATTGTATTCATTTGTGTACACATTTTATTCTAGGGGGCTGGACATTTAAGGCTCCTTCCAGGGCTAATATTACAGATCTTCCTTCACATAGTGAAGTGTTAGGGACACAGCATCCCTTGAGTTCTGGAAAACCTGCATAAAATTTTTTTTGTCTTCCTTCATACCAGAGAAGAAGTCTGAATTTTTTCTTTTTCTTTTATGGAGTATTTACAGTAAAAAATTTTTTTTGTATATCTGTGGCATTAAAAGATATAAAATATTGATATTATACAATATTATAGATGCATTTTATGCATGTCTGAGTTTCTAAACCTTTTTTTGTGTTGTCAGCTGGCCTTCCCATGTCATCTGCAGCTTCCGCAAAACTTCCCAGAATTCCCATTTAATTTCTTATGCCAAATCTCAATATATTGAAATTGTGATGAGAAAAGTCTTATTGTGAAAGAGATACTTGTACATGATCCTCTGATCCTCTTTACTTAAACTGGAAGTTTCCTGTAGTCAGGGATCAAATTTTGCATTATTAGACTTAAAATTTCCCTCTCTCTACCTCCTGCTTTCCCACTGATCAGTATTAACCCAAGATGTCAAAATTAAAGAACTATAAGGAGTGTCAGTACTGACACTTCTTTAGGAAGTGAAATCTTGAAGTCACAAATAGAAATTAGATTGATAAGAAGTGCTAGCTGCCTGAAGAAATGTGTGCACCTATATTGACTGTCTTAGATTTTTAAAAGATATATTCGAGAAAATAAAGGCTACAAGAGCAAGTAATTAAGGACATATACAAAATAACTGTGAATAGAGATACTGAAAGTTAAAGTATTGTTTATAGAGAGGAGAAAAATTCTATCTTCTTGCCTAGGGTTTGCTATGGATTGCCTTTAGGCAATGGAATGCTGAGGATGCAAACAGGAATGATCCTGATAAGAGAGAAAAGGGGCAGTTTTCTAATGGGATTACTGTAGTTCTCCTGGCTAAGTCAGATTTTTAGAATACTTTCTGGAAGACAAAAGCAAAGGCAGGAAATTAAAGATGAACACCAAAAGAAAAACAACAAAAAAATGCTCTTGTGTGTAAGACATTGAAAGCTAAATTATTGTTTAAAGGTGCTTTCTGTCCATTTGGATACGACTCTACACTGGTCACGATAGAAATAAAAGGACCACATCAGAACAAAGGGCTGTTTTGTGATTTTCTTTGTTTCATAGACAGCTGTGATCAAAGAATTTCTTACTGTAGACTTCAATCCACAGATGATGAAATCTCTATATTTAGGAATTACATAAATTCTATTGCTTGGATCATACTTGAAAGTTTTTCCACTCCAGCATAGTAGATCTTTTCACCCCAAAGACTTGACCATGTAATAGGGCATAGAAACATTGCAAACAAATGCAAAAGAGCAGAAATAATAAATGTAACCTTCTCAGATCATAATGCAATAAAAATAATAATTAGTAAGGGCACCTGGACAGGCAAATCAAAACCTAACTGGAAATTAAAATAATATGATTCTCCAAAACCAGCTAGTCAAAGAAGAAATCATAGAAACAATTAACCATTTCATTGAAGAGAATGACAATGATGAGACATCCTACCAAACTATGTGGGATGCGGCAAAGGCAGTACTCAGGGGGAGATTTATATCCTTGAGTGCATATATTAACAAATTAGGGAGGGCAGAGATTAATGAGTTGGGCATGCAACTTAAAAAATTAGAAAGCAAGCAAATTAAAAATCCCCAGATGAAAACTAAATTAGAAATACTAAAAATCAAGGGAGAAACTAGTAAAATCAAAAGTAAAAGAACTATTGAATTAATAAATAAGACTAGAAGCTGATATTTTGAAAAAAACAGATAAAATAGACAAAGTACTGGTCAATCTAATAAAAAAAAAAAAAAGGAAAGAAGAAAACCAAATTGACAGTATCAAAGATGAAAAGGGAGACCTCACCTCTAATGAAGGGGAAATTAAGACAATCATTAAAAACTATTTTGCCCAGTTATATGGCAATAAATATAACAATCTAGGAGATATGGATGAATATTTACAAAAATATAAATTGCCTAGATTAACAGCAGAAGAAATAGAATACCTAAATAATCCCATATCAGAAAAAGAAATTGAACAAGCCATCAAAGAACTCCCTAAGAAAAAATTGCCAGGGCCTGATGGATTCACAAGTGAATTTTATCAGACATTCAAAGAGCAACTAATCCCAATACTATACAAATTATTTGATATAATAAGCAAAGAAGGAGTCCTACCAAATTCCTTTTATGACACAAATATGGTACTGATTCCAAAGCAGGTAGATCAAAAACAGAGAAAGAAAACTACAGACCAATCTCCCTAATGAACATAGGTGCAAAAATCTTAAATAGAATACTAGCAAAGAGACTCCAGCAAGTGATCAAGAGGATCAACCACCATGATCAGGTGGGATTTATACCAGGAATGCAAGGATGGTTCAACATTAGGAAAACCATCCACATAATTGACCACATCAACAATCTAACAAACAAAAATCACATGATTATCTCAATAGATGCTGAAAAAGCCTTTGATAAAATACAGCACCCATTCCTATTGAAAACCCTGGAAAGTATAGGAATAGAAGGACCTTTTCTAAAAATAATAAACAGTATATACCTAAAACCATCAACAAGTATCATATGCAATGGGGA
The DNA here is from genome assembly GCF_016433145.1 of Gracilinanus agilis. Taxonomy (NCBI): domain Eukaryota; kingdom Metazoa; phylum Chordata; class Mammalia; order Didelphimorphia; family Didelphidae; genus Gracilinanus; species Gracilinanus agilis. Next base: position 30,762,548 of record NC_058130.1, on the reverse strand, counting down.
TAAATTAGAAGCCTTTCCAATAAGATCAGGAGTGAAACAAGGATGCCCATTATCACCTCTATTATTTAACATTGTACTAGAAACACTAGCAGTAGCAATTAGAAAAGAAAAAGAAATTGAAGGTATCAAAATAGGCAATGAGGAGACTAAACTATCACTCTTTGCAGATGATATGATGGTCTACTTAAAAAATCCTAGAGAATCAACTAAGAAGCTTGTAGAAATAATCAACAATTTTAGCAAAGTTGCAGGATACAAAATAAATGTACATAAATCATCAGCATTTCTATATATTTCCAACACATCACAGCAGCAAGAGGTATAAAGAGAAACACCATTTAAAATCACCCTAGACAATATAAAATATTTAGGAATCTATCTACCAAAACAAACACAGGAAGTATATGAAAACAACTACAAAACACTTTCCAAACAAATAAAACTGGATCTAAACAATTGAAAAAACATTGATTGCTCATGGGTAGGATGAGCTAACATAATAAAATTGACCATTCTACCCAAATTAATTTACCTATTTAGCACCATACCTATACCAAAAAAAACTTTTTACTGAATTAGGAAAAACTATAACAAAGTTCATTTGGAATAACAAAAGATCAAGAATATCAAGGGAAATAATGAAAAAAAAATGCGAAGGAAGGGGGCCTAGCAGTACCAGATATTAAACTGTACTATAAAGCAGTGGTCATCAAAACAATAAGGTACTGGCTAAGAGACAGAAAGGATGATCAGTGGAATGGACTTGGGGTAAGTGACATCAGCAAGACAGTATATGATAAACCCAAAGAGCCCAACTTTTGGGACATGAATCCACTATTTGACAAAAACTGCTGGGAAATTTGGAAAACAATATGGGAGAGATTAGGTTTAGATCAACATCTCACACCCTACACCAAGATAAATTCAGAATGGGTGAATAACTTGAATATAAAGAGGGGAACTATAAATAAGTTAAGTGAACATAGAATAGTATACTTGTCAGATCTCTGGGAAAGGAAAGATTTTAAAACCAAGCAAGAGTTAGAGAAAATTACAAAATGTAAAATAAATTATTTTGATTATATCAAACTAAAAAGCTTTTGTACAAACAAAAACAATGTAGCCAAAATCAGAAGGGAAACAACAAATTGGGAAAAAATCTTTATAACAAAAACTCTTACAGGGATCTAATTACTCAAATATAGAAGGAGTTAAAGCAATTGCATAAAAAATCAAGCCATTCCCCAATTGATAATTGGGCAAGAGACATGAATAGGCAATTTTCAGGTAAAGAAATCAAAAGTATCAATAAGCACATGAGAAAGTGTTCCAAATCTCTAATAATTAGAGAAATGCAAATCAAAACAACTCTGAGGTATCACCTCATACCTAGCAGATTGGCTAAAATGAAAGAAGGGGAGAGTAATGAATGCTGGAGGGGATGTGGCAAAATCGGGACATTGATGCATTGTTGGTGGAGTTGTGAACTGATCCAACCATTTTGGCTGGCAATTTGGAACTATGCTCAAAGGGCTATAAAAGAATGCCTACCCTTTGATCCAGCCATACCAATGTTGGGTTTGTACCCCAAAGAGATAAACAGATTTGTATGAAAATATTTATAGCCTTACTTTTGGGGGTGGCAAAAAACTGGAAAATGAGGGTATGTCCTTCAATTGGGGAATGGCTGAACAAATTGTGGTATATGCTGGTGATGGAATACTATTTTGCTCAAAGGAATAATAAACTGGAGGAATTCCATGTGACCTGGAAAGACCTCCAGGAATTGATGCAGAGCGAAAGGAGCAGAGCCAGAAGAACATTGTACACAGAGGCCAATACACTGTGGTAAAATCGAATGTAATGGACTTCTGTACAGGCAGCAATGCAATGACCCAGGACAATTCTGAGGGATTTATGGAAAAGATGCTCCCCACATTCAGAGGAAGAACTACAGGAGTGGAAACAGAAGAAAAACAACTGCTTGAACGCATGGGTTGAGGCGGACATGTTTGGGGATGTAGACTCGAAACTAACACTCCAATGCAACTATCAACAATTTGGAAATAGATCTTGATCAATGACACATGTTAAAACCAGGGGTAATACGCATCAGCCATGGGGGTTGGGAGGATCTCAGGGGGGAAGGGGAAAGTAAGAGCATGAATTATGTAACCATGCTAACTTTTCTAAAAAATAAATATTAATACATGTTTAAAAAAAAGAAATGATGAGCAGGATGAGTTCAGAAAAAGCTGGAAAGGCTCATATGAACTGATACAAAGTGAAGTGAGCAGAACCAGAACAACATGTGCAATAAAAGAAATATTATATGATGGTCAACTGTGAAAGACTAAACTATTATCACCAAAGCAAGTTTCCAAGATAACCACAAGGGATTCATGATAAAAATGTTCTTCACAGTCAAAGGAGGAGTCTGAGTACAGGTCATCTTCTACTATATTTCCTTCATGAGATTTTTTATTGTATGTGAGATATGTCTTCTATCATGAACATGAACAATATGGAAATATGCATTACATGAAACCACTGGTATAACCTCTATCAGATTATATATCATCTCAAGGGCGGGGAAGAAGGGAAAAAGTCTAAAATATTAGAAGATGATTGTCAAGAATTGTTTCTACATGTAACTGAAAAAATTAATGAATTAATTAAAAACAAAAAAAATTATCAGCATACCCTTAATTGCATGTGGTCAATGTGTATTATATACCATTTTGCTACTGTGTTTCTGTGTGTGACTTCTCTCTGGACTCTGTTATGGACATTCTATAATGTGCCTGCATATATACTGTGTATCTGAGATGGTCACCTAGGATGATATTTTATGCTAAGGGGCATGGCACCCTTGAGATCTGGAAGATTCACCCTCCCTTCATAGCAGAGAAGAAGTGTGAATTTTTTCTTTTTTCCTTCATGGTGTGTTTGAAGTAAAAGAAAAATATAGTATTAAAAGATAAAATATGTTTCTATTATATAGTACTATACATATATTTGTGCATTTCTGCGTTTCAAACTTTCTATGTCTTCTGGCCTTTGTGTGTGATCTATAGCTCCACAAAATTCCCCTAAAATTCCCATTCAATCTCTTAAGCCAACCACAATATATTGAGAATACAATGGGAAAAGTCATGATGTGGAAGGGATACTTGTATGTATATTTTACATTATATCTGTACATATAATTAGATATAGTTTTCATATTAATAGTAGAAATCTACTCATATGAGTACCCGTGCAAATAATGTGAGTATAATTTTTTAAACTGGGGGATATAATAATAATAATAATAATAATAATAATAATAATAATATATAAATATAACGAGGGAAGGTTGCCATAATGCTTGGGGTCAAAGAACCAGCCTTATTCATTATGAAGGGAACTTCTCTGTGCATAAACTCCACAGTGTGGATATGTCTCCAGTGTGTACTCTGAACATGAAACTTGCTCCCAGGGTCTGTAGTTTAAAAAACAGGGCGAGAGCTTTGTGGGGATTTTGAGGTACAAATGTGGGAAAGGCAAATGGCACAGAAATGAAATGAAATGCCAGCTGGTTCCTGTGCAGACCTTTATGATGATGATAGGAGCCATGACCCAAGATTTCCATCTTTTCCTAGTTACCATGCCAAGAAATCAACAGTCCCTAGGCTCCCTCTATGCCAAGGTGGAAAGGGAAATGACTAAGCCTGCTCCAAATGCTGCTATCCAGCACCTTTTCCTGATTGAACAGATGTGTCTCTCTTCCACTCTGTAGGGGACAAAAAGGGATTAAATGAGGAGCCAGTTTGTGCTACAGAAGGATATTTAGGGGTGACAACCATTTGAGAATGAGTGCCAAGAACTTCTACAACTTGATCTCACCCATGTTACTTTGTTATCTCATCTTATTAAATGCCTTTCACTTGGCTTTCATGAATCTGACCATATCACTGGATGGGGGCTTAATGGATTCAGATCCCTTAGTAGAAGCTACAAGTTTGGATAACTGATAACCTCAACAAACAGTACTAGGAGCCCCAATATGTCTGAGAGAAGCATTGCTCAAAGGGGACAGGCTATGCCACTTTTGTTTTTTAAATTAATTTGTTTATTGCTCAGGAATACTTGACAAAAAAAAGAAAGGAGGGGACGTAGCTGCTTAACAGAATCCTTATTCCTTTTGTTCAGCAGGTTAAACTGGGCTCTTAAAAAGGTCCAGTTGTTAAAAGAAGGAACAAGGGCAACCATCAAAGCATCCTGTGAAACATGGAAATGCCTGAGCAGGATTACTTTAGAATTCCTTGACAAAGACAGAAGTCACCTGGCAAGTACTAAGTATCACTGGAATGACAGGATTCCATCTCTTTCCATTCTCTCATGAGTTATTAAATGAGGACGAATGCCAAATGAACCCATTTTAATAGAGTAATCATGCCGATCAGCTCTAACTTGGCCCTAATGTGAATTATTTCCATGTACAGAAGCATAAAGCTTTCCATTACAAAAGCGTGTTATCTTTATTACACAAATGGATCACATATTGAAAAGATGGCCTAATACAGATTTAGAGTAATATAATTTCCTTTAGGCTGATTTTCCTAGAACAGGTAGATTAGGAAAAAGAAGAAACAACCAGAATTTTCACTGTATTTCATCCTATTCTATTCAGAAAGAAGTGGGAAGTAAGCTGGAGATTGCAACCCAAAAGAAAGGACACAGGAGACTGGTGTAGTGGGTGGGGGGAAAACTACACTCAAGCTGGAGTCACAGGACTAGGATTCAGTCTTCCTTCAGTCACTTACTACCTGTATTCCCTTGGAGGATTCATTTCCCTTCTTCAGGTTTCTTGTCTGTGTAAAATGAGTGGGTTATTCTAGAGGATCTTTGAGGCAACACTAAATCTAAATCAATGATCCTGTATCTAGATGTTGCCTACAGACCCTTCCATATCTAAATCTAAGGTCCTTTGAAGTATGAACATGTCATGTGGCATCATTATTGAGGTGGGACTTAAAATGGACCTTGAAGGATGAATAAGATTTGGGTCATGGGGGCAGCTGGGTGGCTCACTGGATTAAAAGCCAGGCCTAGAGACGGGAGGTCCTAGATTCAAATCCGGACTCAGACACTTCCTAGCTGTGTGATTCTGAGCAAGTCACTTGACCCCCATTGTCTACCCTTACCACTCTTCTGCCTTAGAACCAATACACAGTATTTATTCTAAGATGGAAGTTAAGGGTTTAAAAAAAATTGGGGTAAGCTAACAGATTGCTTTTCCTACACAGATACACAAAAAATATTTCTTGATTTTTGTTCTTGTGGAGAAGATGGAAAGATGGAGGCTAGATGGTAATAGAATTACATCAGTCTCAAGCTTCTTAAATGATAGAATTCTGAATGTCAGTTAAGGTTGATGTTAATATGAAAGATGATCTATAGTGGTGTGTCCAAGGGATCTGTCCTTGGACAGGTTCCATTTAATCATTTTGTTAGTGACTTGGACAAAGGCACAGATAAAATGCTTATCAAGTTTGCAAATGAAGGAAGAATAATTAATATATTGAATGACAAAATTAAACCATGAGTAGATCTCAGCAGTCTAAAATTGAACCAATGCAATTCAATGCAAGAAATAGTTAATAATAATAAAAAAAGCCAAAAATATCTTGGATAGTCTAGATTAGGAATAAAGAAGGAGAGAAGCAAATACTTATGGACTCACAGAGCTTTGTGATTATATATCACAAATACTTTCTTTTAGAAAAGAATCAGAGGGTAAAGCACATAGTAAGCACCAAATAACATTCCAAAAAATGAAAATGATTTTATGTTAAAAGACATGGAGTTATTTGTTACTGATCTGAGTGTCATTCCTGAATCAGTTATCTGAATACAGTCAGATCAGAGAGAACAAAAATGTGCACAGTTAGGAGAAATAAAAATGAGAATAAGATATGTTGTATAATGAACATCAATCAACAATCAGTCAGTTCAGAAGCCTATATTAAGAATTGACTATGTGTTCAAATATGGCCTTAGACACTTCCTAGCTATGTGACCCTGGACAAGTCACTTAACCCCCGTTGCCTAACCTTTATTGCTCTTCTGCCTTGGAACCAATTCTAAGATGGAAGGTAAGGGTTTTTTTTTTTTAAAAAAGAATTGACTGTGTGCTAGAGCTACAAAGAAGGGGAAAAAGAAATGGTCCCTGCCTTCGAGAAGCTTTCATCCCTTATCTTCCCCCAGCTGCACTCCATGTACTGACTCCACCATCATCAAATCCCCCCAGGAAAAGTTCTATCACTGGGAAACTAATCATCAGGAAGATTCATCAGCTTTGGTCTTCACACCTCCTCAGTTCTCTCAGCAAGCTCTGCCCCTCTGATTGGAGAGCTGGAGGGCAAAGCCCCAAACTCCTCTGAGAATGTCCATTTAAAGAGAGCTCAGAAGTACAGCCAAATCTTCACTTACTACCTACCAGCTGCACCTCTTGGATTGAGTCCATCCTAACACATGCCTATGCCAAGTACCTTTCATCCTTCTTCATTGTTGTTTTCCCCATTAGATTGTAAGTTCCTTGAGGGCAGAGGCTGTCTTTTTTCTTATTTGTATCCCCATTGGCTTAGCACAGTGCCTAACACAATAAGCCTTTAATAAATGTGTACAGGCATACCTCAGAGATATTGCAGGTCCAGTTCTAGACTACCACAATAATGCAAATAATGCAATAAAGCAAATCACAATTTTTTTTGTTTCCCAGTGCATATAAAAGTTATGTTTGCACTATGCTATAGTCTATTGCAGTGATTCCCAAAGTGGGTGCTACCACCCCTGGTGGATGCTGCAGCAATCCAGGGGGTGGTGATGGCCACAGGTGCATTTATCTTTCCTATTAATTGCTATTAAAATTTTTTTTATTAATTTCCAGGGGCTCTAAGTGATATTTTTTCTGGAAAGGGGGCAGTAGGCCAAAAAAGTTTGGGAACCACTGGTCTATTGTGTGCAATAGTATTCTGGATTTAAAAAACAATGTACCTTAATTTTAAATATTTTATTGCTAAAAATTGCTAACTATCATCTGAGGCTTAGCGAGTCATAATCTTTTTGCTGGTGTATATTGCTACTTGCTGCTCAGGATGGCAGCTCCTGAAGGTTGGGGTGGCTGTAGCAATTTCTTAAAATAAGACAACAATGAAGATTGCCACTTCAATTGACTCTTGCTTTCACGAAAGATTTCTCTGTAGCATGTGATGCTATTTGATAGCATTTTAGACTTCATTCCAAAATTGAACTTCTTTCAAAATTGGAGTCAATTCCCTCAAACCTTGTCACTGCTTTGCCAACTAAGTTTATGTAACATTCTTCAATATTGCCATGTCTCAGGGAATAGGGAGACCCAGAGAAAGGGAGAAAGGGATGGCAGAATGGCTGGATGGTGTAAAGGGTAAAATTATGGTTGGACTGAATTTATCAGTGTGGTCGCCAGGAATGATTACTCAATTTCAAATGAATTTTTAGCAATTTATTTATAAAACAGAGAGAAAGAGTAAAAGTAGAGAAATGAGAGAGAGGGCAGAGTAAGAAATCTAGCTTAATGAGTTAAACTATTGCTCAAACCCAGGCTTTATCTGTCAGGGCTCCAGAAGCCCCAGCTAGAGGGCTTAAGGGTCATTTAACAAGGGTTTTAGCCACAAGACCTCCTGCCAGACAAGGAGACTCTCTGGAGGTTAGTACCTCCAGGAACGTCAGGGAAGGGAGTCAGCCTTTTTTCAGTCACTCACATGGTAGTCCTTATAGAAGACAGTCCTCAGCTGGAGCTCCTCCAGGGTCAAGTTGAAGGCAAAAAAGCCCTCTTCACAGGAGGTTCTTGCCATTTAAAAAGACCATTCCTTTCGTCACTTCCTGTGCCTTCCTCCCACTTTACGTGTACCAATTACAGCTAAAACTTTGCTTAGGACTGCCCAGAGGGTAGTCAGTTGATTCTAATCCATCACCCACTATTGCACACGTGGGTCACAGACCTCCCCATACTTAAGAATAAGTGGGGTGTGTACACTTTTAATGATTAAATCTAAAAATGGGCAGGGAAGAGTTAATCCCATCTTCATAATGGGAACAGTCAGAACACATTAACATTTGTCTTTTAAGTTCATCATCTTATATGAGTGAGGTTGTGGTCTCCAAGGCAGTTATAATTGTAATAGCAAAAATCATTGATCACTTATCACCAGGTCAGATATAATCATAAAGAAAAAGTTTGGAATATTATAAGAATTACCAAAATTTAACACAGAAAGACAATGTGAGTACATGCTGTTGGAAAAATGGGACTAGTAGACTTTGTCAAGGCAGGTTTGCCACAAACTTCCAATTTGTAAAAAAAAAAAAGCAATATCTGTGAAGTCTAATAAAATGAAGTATGTCTATATTGAATTGTATCCTAATGAGGAAGACAACATACAAATAACTTGATATATTGAGCCCAGTCCCCTATGAGCTAGAATAGAATATATCATTGAGTTCTGCTCAGTGTTTGAATTTCTATACAGAAAAGTTTGGGGGCTACTTCTGGGGAAGTCATGATGACATAAATGGCAGGGCTTTGGAACATGAGTGGATATTCTTTAACTGGTTTCAACAGCTAACCACAAGGTGGACAGCAGACTCTTTTGATTGGTGAAGTTGCTGGATCAGGACCATGGTACTTCCAAAAAATGTAGGTCAGCTTTGTCCTTTTCTCTCTCTTGGTTTGACTTCTTCTTGCTAGATAATATCCAATGAGAGGCAAAGCTCAAGGGAAGAGACTTCTGGTCTGACACTGACACGTGGCCACTGATAGTAGAGAACAATATCCCAACATCTAAAGAGTGTCCTAGAACAATGAGTAAAAATTTCAGCCAATTTGACTCAGAACAGAGAAGACATACTATAGGAGGTGATGTCAGAGGAAGCTGGGAGAACAGGATGAAAAGCCTCTGCAGAAGATGGGATGTGAATTGAATCTGGAAAGAAACAGCTGACTAAGAGGTAGATAGATGGGAAAGGACAGAGAATTCCAGGCTTGCTTATCAGCCAGAGCAAAGGCAAGAGTTAGGAGAAAATACATTTGAGGAACTGCAATTGGCCAATGTAGCTTGATCATAGAACAAGTGAATGGGAATAAGGTCTAATAAGACTGAAAAAAGCAGAGAAGAAAGAATCTGGTTGTAAAGAGTTTTAAAGGCCATATAGAAGAGATACTATTATCCTAGAAGTATCAGCTCCTAACTTATCCATTTAAATTAGTTATTGGTAACAAAAAAATGGGAACTGGATAGAAAAAAGGACGTTGATATTGATAACAATAATTTAATACAGAAATTTAACTGCCATAAAACAATTGCTGTAATGAAGTGATCAAAATAGCCTACGAAGAATGAGAGTTAGTATATACTTGATTTGTCAGTCAAGTGAAAATGTATGGAAGCCAAGGACAACTCCAGTTTAGAATATCAATTTGTTTGCATAATCTTATATATGATGGCAGAATATGAGAAGTATTGCCTTGTAAAACAGAGGAAAGCAGTGGAGAGTAAAACCACTTTAAAGAAAACCTGGCATGAGATCTAAGGAACTAAAGTCATCCAGAGAGCATTGGAAGATAAAACTAAAAGAAGGAAGACAAATATATGTAAGATGAAAGGGATTTTTCCAACAAGTCATTTTCACCATCTGAGAAAGTGCAGCTAGCTTACTTGGATTCTAACATCACTATCTTCAATGTGCTTATGAAGGAGGTAGAAATGGAGCTAAAAAATGAATGAGGAGAGCACTTAGGTGGCTCAGTGATTTGAGAGCCAGGCCTGGAGATGGAGGTCCTAGATTCAAATCTGGCCTCTGACACTTCTTAGTTGTGTGACCCTGGGTAAGACACTTAATCTCCATTGCCCAGCCCTTACCATTCTTCTGCCTGGGAACCAATACTTAGAATTGGTCCTACATCCAAATGTATGGATTAAGAAGAAAAAAAAAAAGGAGTCTCCTCTCAGCAGAGACTGAGGCAGAATAGAAGAAAGTATTTTCTCAAGAGGTGTTGGAGAAAATGTTTGTACTCTTATTAAGATCTTAATATGTACCAAGCAGTGTGCTGTGTTCTGGGGTTATACATGCAATGGGGTTTTGAAAAATGCTCAGAAAATCTAGGATGGCATCATCTATATGGAATATGCTGATCTTCTGTGGACATTCTACATTGGCCTTCCCTTTGGAAAAGCTAACCTGATGGCAAGTGATTAAATGGAACTGGTCTTCTAGTCATTGAGTCTCTAAAATTAGGGATCACTGTCAGTTGGGGCTTGAACCATGCTAAAGAAGAGAAATTCCTTAATCCCCTAAATATACCAGAGTATCTGGAAATGGGGAGAGGGAGAAGTGAAATGTAATAGAATTGGGAGCCACTGGGCGGCTCAATGGATAGAGAGCCAGACATACAGACAGGAGGTCTTGGGTTCAAATCTGGCCTGAGACACGTCCTAGATGTGTGACCCTGGGCAAGTCACTTAACCCCAATTTCCTAGCCCTTATCACTCTTTTGCCTTGGAACCAATATGTAGTATTGATTCTAAGACAGAACCTAAGGTTTTTTAAAAATGTAATAATCCTGGCTTTCAGAGAGTGAGATCAAAACAAGATAAAAATATAAAAGTTAAATAATCTTTTCCTTCAAGCAGTTCGAATTCCATAAGAGAGCACACTTAAGTAGGGGAATGATGGTCAGTGAAAAGAGAAATAAGTGTTAAACACAATAGTTTAGAAATCTTTTTTTTTTTAAATTTTCGGTGGAAGGATTGAAAGGTACCACCTTGTGAGTTTCAAATGCAGCCATTTGAGAGGTCAGGGGACCAGGAGCCCAGGAGTGAAGTCCATCATGCTGGGTGTTGCAGCTTGTCCCAACATTGATGCCTCTAAGGAATAAGTCAGGAGTGACCTTCAAGATCCAGCCCAGCAGAAGCTGAGATGAGAACTCAACCAATAGCAATGCCAGATTTGAACTTGAACTTGGTGGGATCAATGCCATGTAGATACTGTGCTAAATCAGAGTCTCCTCTTACTGGAGAGTAGGTGGGATTGAGGAGAATGTTATCCCAAGTTGTTGGGAGGAAATGTTTATACCCCTGTGGCTGCTCTCTTTGTAAAAGCTAACTGATATTAAGGAGTTGAATGCAAATGGTAAGAGAGCAAAGCCAGGAAAACTATTTGGATTATACCGTATACATGGAGGAGATTTGTGCTGGAGGCAATACATTATGAGAGAACCCATGGCTCAGTTTACAAGAAATTTGATGGAGATAAAGTACCAAAGGTGTGGGGGGAAACAAAAGCCTTGGATCTTAAAGAAAAACAAAAGCAATCAAGAGAATATCGTTAGTATCATATGCTTGGCAGTTTTTATGAGACTAACCTACACTCCCACTAAGGACATCTTTGATGAAGGTATTGGTAGGGAAAAGGCCGACTTTCCCAAATGCACCCCAAATTTGCTATTATACATTTGACTGAATGATTAAAAGATCTTGTGCTTATCATTTCTTGACTGTAAAAATAGTATTTGAATTGGAAAATACAAACACATAAATATTTCAAGATTTATATGAGATGCTTTAAAAGAGAGAACAATAGAGATAACTTTATTTGATGACTCTCTCATCTAGGGTGTGATAATTAGATTAAGTCTACACTGCCCATTTTTAGATTTAATCACCAAAGGTGAGAGCACCGCCAATCTTGGGAGGTCCTAACCCATGTGTGCTAGAGTGAGTGACAGATCAGAATAGACTGACCTGTCCCCTAGGCGGACTATGAGAATCATCTATTGTGATTGGACACGCAGGCTAGGGGAAGGCACTGGAAGTGACACATAAGGGACCCCTTTAAAAAGAGGGAGTTGAGTGAGTGAGAGGGCTTCTGATTTTGTGAAGGGGACCTGAGGGAGCTTTGCTGGGTCATGACCGAGACTGTTTCACATGGTGAGTTTAAAGACTGAATCTTCCTGAACTTCTATTAAGAAACTTCTTTTTATAGACTCTGTGAATGAAGTTTGCTCCATTCACCTCCGGGCCTCAGGCCCTTTAACCCTCGGCTGAGGGTTAAAATCTACCTGGATTAATTAGTGAGATAGATTCTTATTTCCTTACTTCCTCTCTCTCTTCTCTCATGTAAATAAACTTCCATAAAAGTCAATTTTGATTTGAGATTATTCTTAACTGAGGATTGATAATAGTTCAATCTTTTGATTGAATATATATCTTTTAATATATCAAACCCATAAAACCCCTTTTTCACCCTTACATGGGTATCAGGCCAGACATAAAACAGAGAGACATAGACCACCAAGGATTTTCATTATGGTCATGTCAGTCCAGGTGAAACAAGTCTAACTTATAGAGCATGAGGCATTCCAGACATTTCTATTTGAGAATGGCATTGTGTTGGTCACCTTGATACGTGGAACATCATAGAATATACTGAATAAGATCCACAATTACTCTAGTTTAACTATCCACAAAGAAAAATCCAAGTGGATGAAGAATGTCTACTCTCCACATAGTCAATTAGTTAAATGGTCCACATGTAGAAGTCATACAACATGTCTTGAATAGACCATGAAAATGGACCATGAGTTGAACCCAGAATTAAACAGGAAAAGGAGAAAAGGTTGAATTGCCTCTGGGTAGTTTCAAAACTTCCTTAATGGCCCCAACCTTTCTCCTGACACAAAAGTCTATCTTTTTAATGCCAACTTTCTATCAGTGTTGCTTAGCTAAGTATCATAAAACATTACAGATTCTGATTAATTAGAGGTTAGTGTCTCCAGGAAGTCAAGGAAGAAGCTCAGGATGGGCAAGAACAGGCTGTGACACATAAAAAATAAGACATAATAAAAAAAAACAGAAAGAAGGATTTCTGGGAGACAGAGACAGAGACAGACAGGCAGACAGACAGAGAGAAACAGATACAGAGAGACGGAGAAAGATAGCTAAAATAAAAGAATCTGATTGATAAATGTCCTGTGCTCTACAAGAAACATGATAATACCAAGAGAAAGTAAGGATGCCTTCTAGAATATTGGATGGGCCTTCCATGGTAAAATTATGAAAGACTTTGAAAAATAGCTGTACATGGTGGGCAGGCATAAACTGAGTTGTGAGGGACCACCCACATTGATAAATTACTGAAAGAAATATCTTCATTGATAAAATAAGAGATATGTTTGAATATTCTGTGTAAGATGAATTGGATGAGTATAGACATAACTCATATGGGTTCAAAAAGACATCTTTATAAGTATAATATGCTGAAAACATGTCTAGACAGAAGTTCACCTGAAAAAAAACTCTGGGAGTGTCATATTTGAATGAGTCAAGAATAGTCCCACTGTTTTTTGTTCTGCCTTGGTCAGAACATGTATGGAAGAATACTATACTGTTTTGGATACATGAATGAGTGAATGAATTTGAAAACATTAGGTGTCTGCTATATGCCAAATACTGGAGATACATATTAAAAAAGACAGACTCTGCCTTCAAGGAGTTTGCATTTTAATAGGGGGAAATAATATCTATAGGCAAATGGTTGCCTAGGAGGGTAAGTTGGATTCACAAATTTACAGGGATAGAGTGATTGAGACCCATAGGGAAGTAGATTGACCCCACTTCATCAGGATACAATGGCAGTGTTGATTTACTCATGGTTTATGACTGTAATGTTGGGGGAGACGGGAAAGCAAAGGGTAAGTGTGATGGCAAGAGGATTGACAAGGAGGCTGTTGAAGAGGCAATTGAGGAGGAGGAGGTGAAATGAAGCATGACTGGGGCTTTCTTGATGTAGTGGTCCAGGAGAGACAGTCACTGATCAGAAGAACCTTCAGAGTGAAGATTCTTCTAGGGAATGGTCTCTGATGTGGATGCTGAGGAGATTGGCCAACCCCCCCCCCCAAAAAAAAAAAAAAACCCAAACCAAAAAAAAAAAAAACTGTGGAGGATGTAGAGGTAGAGGAGAGTCAAGTGAAACATGGTTGAGGCTTCCCTGGAAGAGTTCTGGTGAACACATTTTAAGAAATACATAAACAATAAACCTTGAAAGCAAGACATAAGTAGATTAATTGAAGAATCCAAAATGATTTTTTGATCGTAACACTGGAACAGATCTAATAATATGACAGTAGATATAAATGTAAAATCTTGTACTTGGGTTCAAAAAGTCAATATCATAAATACAAGGTGGAGAGATAGCCTGGAGAGTAGTTTATCCAAAAAATGGGAGTTTTAGTGAACTGCAAGCTTATTGTAAATGAATAGTGGGATAAGATGGCTAAAATAAAATTATCTTGTACGCAGGCTGCATAAAATCAGATATATGGTCCATAATGAGACAAGTAATGGTTTAAATGTATGCTAGTCAGACCATGTCTTCATCATTGCATCCATCTTTGGATACCACATTTCAGAAAGACATTCGTGAACTGGAGAATGTCCAGAGGAGAGTCAACAAGATGGTGAGGGACCTTAAGATCATGCCATATGAGGACTGACAAAGAAACGGTGGGAAAAGAGACTTAGGGACAATATCACGTCTGTCTTCCTAAGATCTCAAGTTATATGCAGTAATTTGATTTTTATTCATTCTACTTGATCTCAGAAAGCAGAATTAGAAGCAATGGGAAGAAGTTCCATAGTGACAAGATTTAGGCTGCAGGTAAAAAAAAAATCTTCCCAAAATTAGAAACATCTAAAAGAAGATTGAGCTTCCATGGAGTTTGGTCTGAAGGCAAGGAGACCTGATTTCCTATCCTGCCTCAGACTAGTGGCCACAGTTACTAGTGTAACCCTAGGAAAGTCACTTAACCTTTACATACTTCAGTTTCTTTATCCTGCCCCCTCTGTAAAATGTGAATAATAATAGTAATTACCTCCCAGCATTGTGGTAAAGATCAAATCCATTAATATTTGTAAAGTGTTTAGCACACATTAGGCACTTAATAAATGCTTGCTTTCTTCCTCCCTTCATTCCTTCTTCCCTTCTTTCCTTCTGAAGTAGGAAGTTATCCTTCCTAATGGTCTTTGGTCAAGACCTAGATGACCACTTGACAGACATGTTGTAATGAGGAATCTTTTTTCAGAAATGATTGCATTAGCTGGTCTCTGTAATCATTTCCAACTCTGACTATGTGATTCTATGACTGATAGGCAGGAGAGAGAGGGGACATTTCAGTCATGAAAAAGATCCAGAAGTAAAAATGAGTCATCTCCATTTAACAACAATGAAGATAAATAATGTCCTTTTTTTCCAAAATATGTTACTTCCCTGAAACCAAGTATACTGAGAAACAGAAAAGATTCAACTCTCCAAAAGGTTTTTCTTTATAAATAATGGGCAGATAGGGACATTGGTGAAAAGATCAACTTTGGTCAAGGACAGCACCATCTATTCAACCAGACTGGGGCAGGGGGAAGGGAAGATCTAAGAAAAACTATAACATGTCCTTCAAAAGTCAGAATTCTCTCATGAATTTCACCTACTGGTTTTATGATAGCCTTGAGACTTCTTGGGCTAACACTCAATGGATATCCAGGAGGGAAATAACAGCTAAGTTATAGGGTGAATGGAACCATAAACTCAGTTTTTACGGGATTCTGGCTCATAAAAGGATCTGCTATCTTGTTATGGACTTTGATGACCCAGAAATGGATCTGTGAGCAGAAGGGACTGTGTACTAATGTCATCTCCCTCCTGGCTTTCAGCATTTCAAAAGGGCACTGTCTCATTGGACTCATAGGGTAAGGTTGGAGTTATCTGGAGGGTAATTCAGTCCTTGTCACATAGTCACTGGTGGTAGTGTGGGTGGGAAGAGCACCTACACTCAGTGAATATATCTGTATATTGAGGGAAGAAAGAGATGAAGGTTAGAAAGTCAAGCAAGAAAAAGAAGCAGAAGATACCCCAAAAACTCAGCCCAGGGACCTAGTGGCTTGGGAATTTGTTAGATTTGCCTTCTGAAGGCAAGCAACATTCTATCTTAATAAGCCCATGGTTTTACTTTGTTTTTGTTTTGTTTTTTCCTCCCTAGCCAAGGTTTATAACAATCCAGGCACTTCATTTGCACAACATTTAGATTCAGAGCTAGCAGGAATCTTAGTTAGAGGCAATTAAACCCAGCGACCTCGTTTTATAGATGAGAAAACCAAGGATGAGATAAGTTAAGTGAATTGCCCAGGATCACACAGCTCAGTGACTAGATCAGGATTTAAACTCAGGACTTTCTGATTCAAAGCCATAGTTTGCTATCCACTAAGCCACCTAGGTGACTAATTATAAAAACCAAAATAGTGAAGGAAATCATGTCAAAATAAAAATGACTTTAAGGGAAAAAGAAACCACTAATAACTAGAGTGGGGAGTGAATCAGGGTCTTCACAGAACATGAACCTTAGCAATAGGAGATGATGAAGTGAGAAGCTAGGTGGCACAGTGGATAGAGCACTGCGCTTGGAATCAGGAAGACTTATCTTTATGAGTTCAAATCTGGCCTCAGACATTTACTAGCTGTGTGACCCCAGGCAAGTCATTTCACTTCCCTGCCTCAGTTTTCTTCTCTGTAAAATGAGCTGGAGAAGGAAATGGCAAACTGCTCCAGTATCTTTGCAAAGAAAACCTTCAATGGGGACTTGAAGAGTTGAACACAACAGTTTTATAATGAGTCTGTGAGAGTTCCAAAGAGTCCTTCTTCCTCACCTCTGCTTTCTGACTTCCTTCAAGCCTCGACTCAAATATCCCCTTCTTCAGAAGACCTTTCCCTGTTCCCCTACCTTCCTTTGGCATCCCCCACTTCTCTCAGAGATTATTTTCCATTTCTATTGTATGTAACTTAGATGTACATCTTTTTGTATGTTGTCCCATCCATTAGAATGGGAAGCCCTCGAGGGAAGAGAATATGTTTTGGCCTCTCTTGGTGTCCTCAACAGCTATCATGTGGAAAAGACATAATAAGTAATAGTTGTTGACTGAGTGATACTATTAATTTATGACAAAATTATATTGAAATTCTTAGGGAGTAAAGAGAGTCTTCTTCCTCCAGGAATGAAAAACCAACGCTTTGGCCTGACTTTAAAAAAGCTCCACAATCTGACACAGATCTATATTTCCTTTACATCCGTCTCCTTTATTAACATTACATTCCAGTGAAACTGGAATAGTAACTACTCTTTGCACTTGACATCCCATCTTCTAACTAAGTCCGTTAATACAGGCTATCCCCCATGCTCTCTCTCTCTACTTCTTCCTACAAGAATCCTTCAAGGCTGCCAACTTCACCTTGAGGCCTTTCCTGATCTATACTCTCCATCTGTTGCTAGTCTCTTCTTCCTCAAATTACCTTGAATTTCCTTACATCCTTGGTATATCCCTTCAGTGGAATGTAACCTCCTTGAGGTCAGGGTTGTTTCTTTTTTTAGTCCTTGTATCCTAAGCATGTGGTCTATAGAAGGGGGCACATAGTAGGTGCTCAGCAAGTACTTTTGGAATTGAATTTTTTCCTTAAATATTCAGTAAAAAGAGATTAATCATAATAACCAATATTACACAGTTTAGTGCTTACTTTGTGCCAGTCACTGTTAAATTCTTTATATTCATTTTTTTATTTGATCTGCATGATAACACCAAGAGGTAGGTACTACCGTTATCTTCATTTTACAGATAAGGAAACTGAGGCAAGCAGAGTTTAACTGATTTGCCCAGGGTTACCCAGTTAGTAAGTGTCTGAAACCAATTTGAACCCAAATCTTACCAACTACAAGTATGATGTTCAATCCACTGTATCATCATTTTGTCTCTGTTGAGATATCAAGAATGAATAACAGCATAACCAGGGAAGAGTCCTCTGGACTTGGATTTCAGTGGACTTGGGTTCCCTCACTGACACTACTTCTTGTGACTAGATGATTTTACAACCTCAATTAGTTACTTTATTCCTTGACATCAGATATAATTTAAAGTACAGTTGATATATGATATGATAAAATGATAAAGCAAAAATATGCTCCAAGGGTTCATAGTGATTTCCTTTTTAAATATGATAAGTCAGAGATTTATTTACAAAACCACAGGTAAAGATCACTCTTCATTTCATCAATCATTATTCTTCATCAAGAATCCTCCATTCCAACTAGATAGATCTCCTGACTATATCTGGAATCCATTGTTCATTCCCAAGTCTAGGCCCCGTCCCTTAATACCCCTTGGCTAAGATATTAACTCTGAATTCATAGAATCATAGCACTAGTGTTGGAAGGGAGCTTAAGGATCATAAGTCCAACTCACCCACTTTACAGATGAGGAAGGTGAGGCAAAAAGAGTTTAAGTGATTTCCCCAAGGCCACATATAGAGGAAGTGTCATATATTCACAATTCAGCACAAGAAAGATGAATTCAAGATTAGAGCACTCTCAAGTTGATAGATTTTTTGAAAGAAATTTTACCAATGTCCTGAGAAAATGGGAAGTATTCCCCCTTTCCTCCCCAAGTTCCATTCCACAACCTCCAAATTTTGAAAATATTTCTATTATTTAAATGAGAGACTTAACAACTCTCCTGTGATTCCCCAGAAAGATTCCATTTGAATACAGAGAAATTATTCCTAATCTTAGAGTCCTAATATCCTCATCAAATAATGGCAAGAAAGCAAAGTTTGCTCTTTGACTGAGCTTTCCCTTTAATGGCATCTGGTTCATGATAAATGTTCACCATTTGGCAGCAGATGCTCTAATGCCTCCCAGAACTGGTCATTTACTTAGATTGTGTTGATAGACATCAGCTTAAGAAAGCCATTAGGCTTTCGCCTGAACTGCCTGATATTACAAATAAGGAGTGAGCAGAATTCGGTTTTTTTGCTTACACATGTTTCTCTCTCTCTCTCTCTCTCTCTCTCTCTCTCTCTCTCTCTCTCTCTCTGTTTCATACACACACATACACACAACTGACTTTCAATTAGGAAAGTGTAGATTTCCTGAACTCTTTCATAATCATGAAAATCCTGTATAGAGATGGCTTTATTTGTATTACCTCCATTTTATATATATATTTTCAATACAGCAAAACCAAATAGGTATTTAATAATTATCTTTTATTGATTCAGTCATTAGACACCAATGTGATGCTGTGGAAGAAGCATAGGATCTAAGGACTGGAGAACCTGGACATGAATCCCATCTCTGTTACTATGTGACCCTGAACAAATCAGTTTACACTGTTGTGCTTTAGTTTTCTTGTGTGCCCAAAAGGGGAAAAAATAACATTGTAAAAATGATAGTTTTACAGTTGGAAAATCTCAAACTTAGAGCCCGCCTAGATGACCCCATTGTTTTCATGAAAATGGAGCTTTCTATTTGCTTTTAATTCCTGCAGCATCCCTATCTCAAGAGTTGAAGACTCTTCAATAGAATGAAGACTCTTCAAATAATGGTGACATTCTGTAATACCAAGAACTCTTTTCATTTATTCCATATTTATAGACTATCTTTTGACTTAAAAAGCTACTAAGCTGGACTACCTAAAAACAATTGGGCCTCCAAATGAGACATGAAAGAAATGTATTTTTTGGATACTGCTGGTAACCCTGGTGTCCTGGAAAAAGGCTAGATGGGATATGAAGTAAGGTCGGTCTCCATATAGCTAGGTTTGAGAAGAGTTTTCACCTACTCATTCGCCCATCAGGACAGCTTAGCCTCACAGTCAATCATCCCAAGGAGTTTAAATTCTACTGGGGCTCTCTTACCTTCTAGATTCTATTTCTGTCAAATCTCAATCAATTCACCAGGTTTTCTTTGCTAACACAAAACATTCAGACTTTCCAAAGCAAAGCAAAGTCTGATTCCCATGGAGGCCAAAACAGAACCATAAGACACAACAGTAGCTGAGATTGCAGACATACAAATTCTGTGGCCAAAAGATTTAGCCAAAATGTCTCCCAGTTGCTGATCTTAAATAACATGTGAGTGCGGTTTCCTTAGCTGGATCTTTTAGTCAATACAATTACAAATCTCTCAAGACCTTCGTAAATCAAAAGCTATTTGCAAAACCAACTATAGCCCAGGAAAAGGCTTGAGATTCTAAGTCAACCCGACAACGTTTATTAAACTTTTCATCATTCCAGCAGATGTAATAAACATTTACATTCAGATCCCACTCGGCTGTCAGGACGGTACACAAGCTGACCGCAAACTTGCTGATATCTTTCCCTGAGATGAAGAAACATGGATTCTGTTTATTCCCCAAGCTAAAGTTGACAAAGGGACAAAAAATCTCAAGCTTTCAAAGATCCTCTGTTTGTTCCCTCTAATCTTTCCAACACTTGCTACTTGTGTGAAGATTTAAACAAAACATACCCAGCTACTCATCCAAAAGAGAGAAAGGCTCTGTATTAGTATTCATTTTACATTCCATTCCGCTCAGCAAGCATTAATTAGCCCCCTTGAACCAGGCACTGAACCAGACCTGGAGATGAGAAGACAAGCAAATAACCAGATAACCAAAAAACACTAAACAGTCCCTGCCCTTGAGAGTTTGTATTATTAGGAGGATTTTGAATTTGATAAAAGCCTTCCTTAGAAAAAAGTCTAATCTAGTTGGTTAAAAAAAAAAAAGTGGTCAAATTGAAAAAATTCAGTCAAATTTGATTCAATATATTAGTAAATCACTTAGCACAGTGCTTTAACACAGAGTAGGAACTGCCTAAATGCTTGCTGTTATTATTATCATTTTAAAATAATTTCCAAAGAAATTAAATCAATGCTAATCCAAAGGACAATTCAGAGGCACATAGACATGAGTTCACCACATCATGGATAAGGTAGAGAAGAAGTGATGTAAAGGGTGTCATAGGAGAAAAGGGTCACTGGGGGTGGGGGGAGAAGTGAAAGTTGTATATTGAGAGCAAGGGACAGCTGAGGGATAGCTAATCTGCTTCATTGGGAGCGGCAAAATGTCAAGAAAACACAAGAAAGACCCCAGACCATTGGGTTGGTCCCTTGTGGCAAGCCAATAGGAAGACTTAGAGGAGAATCCTATAATATGGACAGGCATGGATTGGTAGCAATCTGCATTATGGAACACCCACATGGATGTGATCACAGATCACAGACTGTAGTTCCTGAAATCTTTTAAAACAACCATCACAGCTTGAATGGCTTCATGTAACAAGGAAAACATTGGGGTATGAAAAAGAAAGAGCTGAGTTTAAGAAACAATAACAATTTCTTTCTTCCTTCCTTCCTTTCTTTCTTTCTTTCTTCCTTCCTTCCTTCCTTCCTTCCTTCCTTCCTTCCT
>NC_058130.1:30716191-30740809 GCF_016433145.1 Gracilinanus agilis | reverse complement strand
CTTCCTTCCTTCCTTTCTTTCTTTCTTTCTTTCTTTCTTTCTTTCTTTCTTTCTTTCTTTCTTTCTTTCTTTCTTTCTTTCTTTCTTTCTTTCCATCTCTCCTTTCTTTCTCTCTTTCTCTCTCTCTCTTTCTTTTTCTCATTTCATTCTCATAACAACTCTCTGAGGTTAGGATATGCAAATGTAATTATCCCTATTGGAAGAATAAGGAAACTGAAGTTCCAAATGGGTAATGACTTGACTAAGGTCACTCAAACTAGGAAATGACAGAGTCAAGTCTGGGACCCTGGTCACAAAAGTTCAGATTGAAGGGGACTTTGGAAGTCATGTGATCCAACCCAGACCTGAATAAATGTCTCTTTTTCAGTGTATGGGACAAGTAATCATGTAGTTTTTGCAACTTCCCCTCATTGCTCCTAGTTCTGCCACCTGAGACCAAGTCAATAAAACTACTCTCTCTTCCATGTGCCAGACCTTTATATAGTGGTAGGAGCTATCAAGTCACTCCCAAATCTTTTCTTTATCCTGCTGAACATCCCCGCACTTTACCCAAGCCTCATCTTCACCCAGACAGTATCTTGAAGTCATTCATTATCCTGGTTCTCCCTTGAAAACACTGATGCTTTTAGAAGCTGCCAGGTAGTGTAATGTAACAGATTTGGGCTCAGTGTCAAGAAGACCTGAGTGAGTTTGAAAATCAGAGGCATACTAACTAGGAGACCCTGGGAAATTGGCTTCACCTTTGTCAACCTTGCCTTTTTCATCTATTAAATGAAGAGAACAATAGCCCCTGTCTCACAGACTCGTTCTGAGTCTCAAATGAGGTAATATGTAAAGTGCATAATGAACCTGAAAGCATTATATAAATGTTAGCTATTATTATTCTTTGTCAATATCCTTTGGAAAATGGGGTTCCCAGGACTGAGATAATAATTAAGGGCAGAGGAAAGAGGTAATATCATTAAAAATTCAGCTGAGTGGCGCAACAGACAGAGGCTCCATAGGAAGTCAGGAGTATGAGTTCAAATCCAGCCTCAGACACTCGCTAACTGTGTGGTACTGGTTCTGTCTGCCTGAGTTTCCTCATCTATGAAAATCAGGATGAAAAAAGCACTTCCTTCTCAGAGTTATTGGGAAGATCAAATGAGATAGTATCTGTAAAGTACTTTGCTAATCTTAAAGCACTATGTAAATGCTAGCAATTAATCTTGCTGCCATTGTTATCATTCCTCTGGACACAATGCCTATCATAATGAAGCCTAAAGCTGAATGTTCCTTTTTTGTCAGCCTTATTATACTTGACTTATTGGAGAGCTTTTTTTTTTAAATAATTTTTATTTTTTAGAAAAGTTATCATGGTTACATGATTCATGTTCTTACCTTCCCCTTCATCCTCCTGACCTCCTCCCCCCCCCCCATAGCCGATGCGCATTTCCCCTGGTTTTAACATGTGTCATCAATCAAGTCTTATTTACAAATTGTTGATAGTTGCATTGGTGTGGTAGTTTCGAGTCTACACCCCCCAATCATGTCCGCCTCAACCCATGCGTTTAAGCAGTTGTTTTTCTTCTGTGTTTCCTCTCCTGCAGTTCTTCCTCTGAATGTGGGTAGCATCTTTACCATAAATCCCTTAGAACTGTCCTGGGTCACTGCATTGCTGCTGGTACAGAAGTCCATTGCATTCTATTTTACCACAGTGTATCAGTCTCTATGTACAATGTTCTCTTGGCTCTGCTTCTTTCACTCTGCATCAATTCCTGGAGGTCTTTCCAGTTCACATGGAATTCCTCCAGTTTATTATTCCTTTGAGTACAATAATATTCCATCACCAGCATATACAACAGTTTGTTCAGCCATTCCCCAATAGAATGGCATACCCTCGTTTTACAGTTTTTTGCCATCACAAAAATCGCAGCTATAAATATTTTCGTACAAGTCTGTTTATCTATGATCTCTTTGGGGTACAACCCCAACAATGGTATGGCTGGATCAAAGGGCAGGCATTCTTTTATAGTCCTTTGGTCATAGTTACAAATTGCCTTCCAGAATGGTTTGATCAGTTCACAACTCCACCAGCAATGCATTAATGCCCCAATTTGGCCCAATTTGGCCACATCCCCTCCAGCATTCATTACTCTCCCCTTCTTTCATTTTAGCCAATTTGCTAGGTGTGAGGTGATACCTCAGCGTTGTTTTGATTTGCATTTCTCTAATTATTAGAGATTTAGAGCACTTTCTCATGTGCTGTAATGTAGGGATGGCGACATGGAATCCCTGCAAAATACAGGGTCACCCTCACCCAAAGTTCTCCAGGGGGGGGTCCCCTGGAATTCTGGGTGAGGCTGACTCTGTATTTTGCAGGGATTCCATGTTGCCATCCCTACATTACATGTGCTCATTGATAGTTTTGATTTCTTTATCTGAAAATTGCCTATTCATGTCCCTTGCCCATTTATCAATTGGGGAATGGCTTGATTTTTTTTTTTATACAATTGATTGAACTCCTTGTATATTTGAGTAATTAGACCCCTGTCAGAGTTTTTTGTTATAAAGATTTTTTCCCAATTTGTTGTTTCCCTTCTGATTTTGGTTGCATTGTTTTTGTTTGTACAAAAGCTTTTTAATTTACTATAATCAACCATCCCATTCACATTCAGAGTTATAATTATCAGTTGTGTATTCTCCAACATTTTGGTATCCTCTCTTAGTTCTACCCCTTCTTCTTAGGCTATTTCCTTTTAAACCAGTGATTTGCTTTAAACCAGTAACCCTTGCCCCTCCCTTGATTTACTACCCTTTCTACCCCTTCCCTTGTTGTTCCCCTCTTTTTATTTTTAAAGCCTAATGAATTCCCTCTCCCTTCTCCTTCCCTCCGTTTTTTGACCTCCCCACTCCTCTATTCCCCTTGGTTTATCCCTTTTGACTTTCTCAGTAGGGTTAGATAGAGTTCTATATCTCAATGGATATAGCTACTCTTCCCTTTCAGGGTTAATTACACTGAGAGTAAGGTTTAAATATTACCTCTTAATGCTCTCTTCCTCTTCTTCTTATAATAGTATTCATCCCCTCCCCTTCCCATGTCCTCTGTGTGTAATAGAATATCCTATTTTTCTTATTCATTCAAGTTTCTCTTGGTGTCCTCTACTATTCACCCCCCTCTTTCCCACCCACCTCCTTATCATCTTAGACCATTTAGTACCCCAACCTCTACTTGTGAATAATTCTTCTAATTATTATAATAGTAGATACTATAATAGTGAATAGAGTTCACTACAGAGAATTATACATAAAATTTCTCCATATAGGAATACAAATAAGTAGATCTTATTGAAGCCTTTAAAGAGGCAACTTTAAAAATAAGAGTTTTCTTTCTTTCCCCTCTGTTTCTTATTTACCTTTTCATGTTTCTCTTGATTTTTGTGGTTGGATATCGAACTTTCCACTTACTCCTGGTCTTTTCTGTGCAAATACTTGGAAATCTTCTATCTTGTTGAATGCCCATACTTTCCCCCTGAAAGTATATAGTCAGTTTTGATGGGTAGTTGATCCTTGGTTGTAGACGCAGTTCTCTTGCCTTTCTGAATATCATATTCCAAGCCTTGAGGTCTTTTAGCGTGGAGGCTGCCAGATCCTGTGTGATCCTGATTGGTGCTCCTTGATAGCTGAATTGTCTCTTTCTGGCTTCTGGTAAAATTTTTTTCTTTTACTTGGAAGCTCTTGAATTTGGCTATTATATTCCTGGGGGTTATCTTTTCAGGGTCTAGTGTAGAGGGTGATCTACGAATTCTTTCAATGTCTATATTGCCCTCTTGTTGTAGAACTTCAGGGCAATTTTGCTGAATAATTTCCTTTAGTATGGAGTCCAAATTTCTATTAATTTCTTCTTTTTTCAGGAAGACCAATGATTCTCAGATTATCTCTTCTAGATCTGTTTTCTTGCTCTGTCAATTTCTCAGTGAGATATTTCATGTTTCCTTCTATTTTATCAGTCTTTTGACTTTGCTTTATTTGTTCTTGTTGTCTTGAGAGATCATTGGCTTCTACTTGCCCAATTCTTGTCTTTAGAGACTGGTTTTCTGCTATATTCTTTTGATTTTCCTTTTTGATTTGGCCTATCCTGTTTTCCAACTGTTTGATTTTGGTCTCCAATTTGCTTATTAATTCTTTTGATTTGTGGGCATCTTTTTCAAATTACCCAATTCTAGCCTTTAGAGACTGGTTTTCGGCTATAATATTTTGGTTTTCCTTTTTAATCTGGTCTGTTTGGTTCTTCAAGGCTTCCAGCTGGTCATTTCTGGCCTTCAATTTGCTTATCAATTCATTTGATTTCTGAGCCTCACTTTCTAATTGTGAAATTCTGCCTTTTAAACTGTTATTTTCTTGCCAGTTCTCTACCATCTTTCTCATAATCTCAGATTTGAACTCTTCAATAGCTTGTGACTGGTTTTCATTTTTTTGGGAAGGTTTGGATATGATTACTTGTTTGTTCTCCTCTGCTGTTTGCTCTGTTGTCTGGATTTTTCTGTGTAAAAGTTGTCAAGTGTTAAGGATTTCTTCTTGATCTTTTTCTTCTGGGGTTCTTGTCTCTGGCTTGCCATTTTTAGCCCAGCGCCCTCTCAGCTTTATCCTCACACTCAGGGTCTGTCTACGCTCTTTATGCTCCTGAGGTCTCAGGTCTAGTTGTTCGCAGGGTCAAGCCTCCTGGTGGTCCCCTTGCTTGTTCCTCTGCCCGAAGCTCCTTTAACAGTCTCAGGGAGCTGCTTCCACAGTCGTGCACTCCTCTGCACTGGATCCCCACTCAAGGTCCGTGCCTGTGCTCAGGATCCGCTTCTGTAGCTGCAACTGCGCCTGTGCTCAGGGCCTGTGTTCAAAGTCCGTGTGTTCTTTAGCCTCTTGGAGTCTTAAGTCTTGCTGCTCTCAGGAGCAGGCCCTGGTGACCCCAGGTAGCTGCCAATGACTTAATGGGTGCCCCAAACTTGTTCTAAGTCTTTTGTACTGGTTTTGGCACTGTACGTGGTGTGGTAGGGCGAGGGGCTTGCTCAGCTCGCATTTTAGTGAGAGCTGTTTCACCCCTTTATAGCATAGAAATGCCCTGATTCCATGTACCTTCAATGCTGCGCCCTGTTTTGGGGTCCCTTCTTTCGTCTGGATTTGTTTTTATGTCTTCTTGAGGAGTCCTACATGTGTAGGTTAGGAGAGGTTAAACAAGCTGCTTCTACTCTGCCACCATCTTAACCCGGAAGTTTTATTGCAGTGCTTTTAATTGATTGAGAGCTCCAGATTTTTTTTAGAGCACTGTTGTCTAGCCATGTATCCCTCATCTTAGAGAGGATGCTTGAGTGAAATCTGAAAGGCACTTGCAACTTAATTGGCCACCAGGTGATGCTGTAAGATCAAGCTGTACCAATTCACTCAACTGAGCATGTGGTGCAGTATAAACCCTAATAAGTTCAAGATGATTGGTGCACATATATACTGAACTATCTCTGCCCTTTCTCCTTTTACTCTTCCCCTCCACACCAGTATTTTGCTTTCAATCACTCCCCCATTCCCCTTTTCTTACATTACTTTTCTTCCCAACACCACCCTTCTTATTCTCTGCCTACTTTTCTATAGGGTCTTTTAATTACACCCCACAACTTCTTCCTCCTTTATATCACCCCCATCCCCAGCCCTCATTTCTTATTCCCCTTCTTCTCACAGGATAAGATAGGATTCTATACCCCAATATGGCAGTTCTTCCCTCTCTGAGCTAATTCCAGTGAGAATAAGGTTTAAGTATTATCCATCACCACCCTCATCCTCTCCTCTTTATGTGATATAATTTACCCCATTTTACTTCTTTCTTTCCATTTCTCTTAGTACAATCCTCTTTTTCACTCCTAGAATTTTTTTACATATGCTAAACAGCTTAATACCACATCCTCTATCTATGTATATTTCTAGCAACTATGATAATGAGGACAGTTTTTAAGAGTTATAGATGTCATCTTTCCATATAGTAACATAAATAATTTGACCTTATTGAAGTCCTTAAATGTTTTCTCTTTCTTATTTACCTTTTTATGCTTCTCTTAAATTTTGTATTTGGACATAAAATGTTTTATTTATCCTCTCTTTTCTTCAGGAATACTTGAAAATCTTCTATTTAATTAAATGACCATACTTTCTCCTGAGAATATAGTCAGTTTTGAAAGGGTAGGTGATTCTTGGTTGTAAATCCAGTTCCCTTGCCTTCTGGAACATCATATTCCAAGTCTTGTAGTCCTACAGTATGGAAGTTACCAGATCCTTTGATAACTTGGACTCCATGATATTTGAATTATTTCTTTCTGGCTGCTTACAGTATTTTCTCCTTGACCTGGCAGCTCTTGAATTTGATTATAACATTCTTGGGAGTTGTCATTTGGGAATTTATTGCAGGAAGTGGTCTGTGAATTCTTTCAATCCTAATTTTACCCTCTTGTTCAAGAATATCAAGGCAGTTTTCTTTGATGATTTCTCATAATATGTAATATGATGTTTAGGCTTTTTTTTTTTTGGTCATGTCTTTCAGGTAGTCCAACAATTCTTAAATTGTCTCTCCTGGATTTATTTTCCAGGTTGGTTGGTTTGTCAGTGAGATACTTCTTATTTTCTTCTATTTTTTTCATTCTTTTGATTTTGTTTTATTGTTTCTTGCTGTCTCATGAAGTCATTAACTTCTAAAAACAACTGTTTGAACATATGGGCTGATGGGGATATTATTGGGGGTGTAAACACTAAATGATAACTCTAGTCCAACTATCAATAAAATGGAATTAGGTCTTAATCAATGATACATGTAAAACCCAGTGGAATTGTGTGTCAGAGGTTAGGGGTGTTTGGTGGAGAGGGAAAGAACATGAAACATGTAACTATGGGAAAATATTCAAAATAAAAATTTAAATTTAAAAAAATGAAGTCATTAGCTTCTATTTGCCCAATACTAATTTTTAAAGAATGAATTTCTTCCATGACTTTTTGATCTTTTTTTTTGCCATTTGGTCCATTCTACTTTTCATGGAACTCTTTTCTTCAATGGATTTTTTTGTATCTTTTTCCAGTGAGTCGATTGTTTTTTAGAAACTCTTCTTCATTGGATTTTTGTGCCTCTTTTTCTAGTTGACCAATTTTGCCTTTTAAGCTGTTATTTTCTTTTTACATTACTTCCATTTCTTTTTCCACCCTTTTTCTTTGACCTGACCAGGCTCAGAACCTGATGTAGTTGGGGTGGGAGGAGGGGCGATTGGCCAACACTCTGTGTGTAGTTTTACTTCCAGTTCTCCTTTATCCCATGAAAATCAACTCTCTCTGTCTACCTTTCAAGTTGTATTCAGTGAGATTTTTGACTCCCATTATTTTGATTTTTGACTCCCATTATTTTGAGGTGCTTTTAAAAGATTGGTTTAGAAAGATTGTCAGAGAGGTTTCAGCTTTTGCTGCTACTAAGCCATCATTTGGGCTCTACCCTTCCCCCCCTCCCCCGGAATGTGGAAGATTCTTGGGAGGACAGAGATAGGAATTAAATTGGATGAGGAGAAATCAATGGGCTGCAATCTCCATTTTGGAAATCACCAATCCGTCAAAGCATTGGACTATGAGGCATATTTAAATGTTCTCACTCAAAATCTTAACATTTTTCTTCATGGTGTATTCACCTATATATTTTTATTTTATTTAAATAGCTCATGGGAGTAAATTTAATAATAATTAATAATAATAGTTAGCATTAATAGAATACTTTAAGCTTTGGAAAATATTTTACAAATATGAACTTACTTTATCCTCACAATAGCCCTGGGAGGTAATTGCTATTATTATCAATCCCTTTTTACAGATGAGGAAGATGATACAGACTGAATTTAATTGATTTGTCCAAGGTCATGCTGCTAAGGATATTTGTGACTGGATTAGAACATGTCTTCCTGATACCAAGTTAAAAGCTAAATGCAGTGATACCTCCTTCTCAGTTTATTTCTGATTTGTCTTGGTATAAACAGCCACAGAGTAGAAGTAACTATATTATGCTTAATCTGTGAAATTCCATAGTCTACTCCAAAGATATAAAAGGTTCCAAGTCTATCACACTATCACTGAACTGCCCTTTCAATAAGAGTATGCTCTTCTCCATTCCTTAGCCTTATGCTTAGTCACTATCTCTTTTTCCAACTTTATCTTTGACTATCTTAACCAAGTGCCCACAGATTTGTCTTGATAGCTGCTGAAAACCATCTCATTCTACCTTTATTTACCATATTTCTAATCCATTTCTCTCCTCCCAGTTCATTGACTGAAGAGTAATTTGTTGAACAGGTCTTGTCACTTAATGATGGCTCAGGTAATGCCTAATGATAACCCAGACATTCTAGAACCTTAGTTAATACTTGAGCTCTCTGACTGCCTCATCATTCCTTTTGTTAGTAACAGACTATCCTGTTAAGCAGTGGCATGCTGGGACCATGTCTCTCTAATGGATCAAATCATTGGATGAGTGCTAGGGCACATGCTTCTGAGGGAAGCTTAAGAGTGAGGGCTGAGAGCTTGATTTTTTGATTGCTTCAGGGGATGATCACATTCAGATCTATAAATAGCAATTTTGGCACTTGAGGCAAGCAGCTGGAAATAAAGCCACAAATCAACTTTGTAATTCACAAAATAATGTTAAAATTAACTAAAAAGTCAGTTGAGTGGGAAAGGGAACTAGTTATGGTAGTGGCTTCTTCTTTGCTAAAGAAGTACATGTGTTAAATTACTCGTACCTTCTACATTTTAGTACCCCCAGAAAAAGCTCTAATCATTTTGCCTTTTCTATAGCTCTGATCACATAGTATGTTTATGTTCGTGAAAATATCCAAGAGTTGAGGATAGTAAATAAAACAAATAAAACTTCTATACACTAGATTGCTTTTATCTTTAGATAGCACCATGCTTAGCATATAATAAACATTTAATAAATACTTGTTGATTGAGTGATCCCAGAAAAATCATAAATTTGTGGGCTCCACTATGCTTCTTTGGAAAAATGAAGGCAGACTCTAGATGACCGGTAAAGTCCTCCTCGCTCTAAATCCATGATTTTCCACCAGCGTACTGTAAAGTAATTCTCGTTACCTCACACAGATTAGAAAAATCTGAATGAATAATTGATCAAGGACAAACTGAACATTTTTCAAGAGTGCTAGAAAGTTTTGCCCCTATAACACTTACATCCTGAGGTGTGACTAGTAATATTTTTGCCTAGAACAAGTAGCATGAAAGTATTCTCCCATCAGCTTTTTAAAAAAGAGAACAGCAACAGTCAGCTCTTGGGGAAGTCATTGTGGTGGCCTGTGGCAAGAAAATATCCTCCTGGGGCCATGGGGTTGAAGAAGGAAGTCTGTCATTTGGCAGCTTGTTCTTTTCATCCATTCTTCTTGCTAAGTAGGTGCTAAACTGTGTTATTTCTCTGCTATGGAAGCTCTGAATTTAACAGCTGAGTGGAGGGTGGGGGAAACCCCATTTTCTCACCCTAGTTACATCTCTTCTTGTATCAGAATCAGATTCCTATGAATGACACTTGAGAAAAAAGATCTGCCAAATTCCAGTATTATAAAAGAGGGCTCATCAGCACGAGCAATATAGGATTTCTTTTTAAAAAGTTTGTTTTCTTTGGGAGATCAGTAATGGTTATGTGATTGTAAAGTATATATTTATATATGTGTGTGGCAGTGAGTAGGCTACTTTAATTTGCTAAATTAGCATACTGATTTTTAGTAGAGCATCAGGTCAATGATAATGAGTGGAGCTCCTTGGATAGAAAATTACCTCTGAATGATGAGTTTAGAAGTTTTGAAGGAACATAGGCTCCTTGAGGGAAATGATTATTTTATTGTAATTTGTCCTTATGTCCCCATTGCCTGGCACAGTTTCTGACATATAGTAGGTATAGATTAATAAATGCTTGCTTGGTTGATACCAGTTTGGGCTTAATTGCAATTAGTGACAGTTGCACGTGGACCCTAAAAACATAAACCTAAAATCTGCCAGTTTTGCTTACAATGGACCAAATAACAACATTTAATATTTATAAATATCTGGATTTTCAGAATCACATTCATCCTAGTTTCTCATTAAGAAATTTTGTATAGGTGATAACTTAGAGAATCCTTAGAAAGTGCCTTGGCTTCCTTCCTAGCTTTCTTCTCCATTAGTTTCATATTTCAGTACTTCATTCCTGTAAGTTCACAAACATGGACACAATCATAGCCCTGCGGTGCCTTGGATAGGATGCTTGTATTCTGATGAGTCCAAAACATTCACAGTCTGGTGATCAACCTCCTGGAAGGAAACTTCTTTGAATTGAGCAACTGGATGGCAGGGCTACACTCAGATTTTTACTATGTTGTTTTGTTTGATCATTTTTCAGTCATATCTAACTCTTCATGACCCCATTTGGGAATTTCTTGGCAAAGATACTGGAGTGGGTTACCATTTCCTTCTCCAGGTCATTTTGCAGATGAGGAAATTGAGGCAAATAGGGTTAAATGATCTGCCTTAGGTTACACAGCCAGGAAGTATCTGAGACCAGATTTGAATGCAGGAAGAGGAGTCTTCCTGACTCTACACCCAACCCTCTATCCACTGTGACACCTAGTAGGACCTGCCAAAATTTGCAGTGAGTCACTAGAGTAGGATTTAACTATAATATGAATAACATCCTTTTTCAAGGAACAATGAAGAGGAAAAACTAATAAAAATTATTCCATTCCATTCCATTTAATTAAGCAAATATTTATTAGACAACGAAGACAATTAGCTATAACATCTGATTATTAATGTTAATTTGTGATAGTCACTGCTTTGTATGAAAGCCTCCATTTTATAAGTCTAACTTAAAGAGAAATCTCTCTCATTCTTTGTAAGGAATATAATAACATTCCAACTCCTCGCAGGGACTAAGCTAGGTCTCTCTGCTAACTCCATGAGCACGGAGGCTGGCCTGAGCTCATCCATGTTACCAAGAAGTGGCTCTTGTGTCCTTGCTTTCTCATCAAAGTGGAGGGTGGCCTGGTCTACAAAGGAGAAACTAAACAGGGAGATCCTGATTAGGTTGGTTCTTATAGCCCAGCTGGCTAGAGAGAGCAGAATCTTATGACCAGGATGTATTCCCCAGATGACTTTCTTCTCCCAAATGATAAGGAAGAGTTGGGAACTCTTATCATTAAATTCCCACCAATGAAGGTTGCCTTTCATTTGTCAGGTGAAGTCCCATGCTAGAAGGAAGACATCTGGATTTAAAGGACCTTGTGACTCTCACTAAAGGTCTTTGGCCACTGAGAATGATCATTTGGCCATAATTCATTGGTGCTTGCCGATCTTAGTAATAAATCAGTTGATCATACTTAGTCTCCTGGAATTTCATTGACAACAGCATTGATAATGTGGTAGGAGGCACTGGAAATACAAAACAAAAATAAAATGGACCTTGGCCTCAAGGAGCTTATTGTCTAATACTATAAATCCTGTTATAGTGAATTTCAAATTGACTGTCCATATTATTTAATTGTACTGAAAGTGGAGCATTTAGAATATTACTTGAAATAATGTCAGTGGCTAAGGGCTCATTACTTTTGGGTATGCCCAAGTTTTTATTCCAATGCTTTTGGTATTAGGAATTTCAGTTTTCATTTGTAAAATGAAGGGGTTGTACTACAAAGACTTTGAGGTCCCTTCCAGTTCTAGATTTGGCCTGCTATAATTATTGGGGGAAGGGATGAAGGTGAGGCTGGGGCTTAGTGTCCATTATACTATATACACAGGTAAAGAAGTTCAAAGTATAAGCAGTAAACAGAATATAATTTCAGGAGAGGGTAGGGGTCACTAAAAACTAGGTTTCAGAAAAGATTTTGTATCGGATGGGCAGCTCTACTGACCTTTGAAAGAAGCCTAGGATTCTGAGAGACAGAGATAAGGAGGAGAGAATTCCAGGCTAGTATACTCCAAAGGAGATATGACAAAAATCAGATGAAGGAAATTTTTTACATTTCATAAGACTTAGGAAAAGAGATTTTTGTTGTTGTTATTTAATTGTTTCAGTCATGCCTGACTTTTCCTGATCCCTTTTGGAGTTTTCTTGCTAAAAATATTGGAATGCTTTGTCATTTCTCTCTCCAGTTCATTTAACAGATGAGGAAACTGAGTCAAACAAAGTGAAGTGATTGCCCAGGGATGCACAACTAGTCAGTGTCTGAGGCCAAATTTGATCTCAGGAAGATGGCTCTTCCCGACTCCAGATCTGGAACTCTATCCACTGTACCACCTAACTGCCCCTTAAAGGTCATCTAATCTAATCCCTTTGTTTTATACATAAGGAAACTAAGATTCACAGAGAATCATCTAAGACCTTTGATCTAGGGCTAGAAGGAATCTCAGAAGGCATCTAGTTCAACATCCTCTTTTAACAAAATAGGAAACTGAAGTCTTGAGAGAATGACTCACTTGTTTACATGGGTACTAAGTGACAGATCTAGACCTCCAATCCAAAAACCTATCCTTCTAAGTCAATTCTCTTTCTTCATGGTCATTCAGACTCCTTTTCTTTAGAAGCCAGTTCTGTTATTAGACAGAAACAAAACTGTAGGTTCAGAACCAAGCTCATCTATGAAAATAATATCTCCCAAGCTGTGAAAAATTTTGAGTTCTAAGTTCGCTCCTTTCATAATTTGTATTGATTCTTTCTTGCCAGTTGAACCTACTTACTAGACCAGAGAAATAATTTCCCAATATCCTGAAAGAGTTCATTTAAATTCCCAAAGTGACTGCTGGCAAAATCAAGTATAATTTGTCTCCCTGTTTGATAGATTATAGCTATGTGTGCAAATTTGTAACAGAATATAAAGCTAGAGAAAAGCATCAGGATAATGATATTTTGGGTTGTAGTTTTGAATCACTAGAAGAATAGAGCTCAAAATATTCACTGGTGTTATACCAATGCCGGACTAATAGGATGACTATGAACATTGGCATTGCCATTTTGATTAGTCAGATGAATCTGGAAAGTATGGTTCAAAATTTGGCAGACAAAAACTTTACTTATATTTCACCTTTTCCTGGGAGGATGATCTCTGGTACCTGACCCCAAAACCAATTATCTGAGTTTAAAGAACATCTTAAAATGTCCCAGAGTATAAGGCTTCAATATTTAACCTGGGGAAGAGAAACCTTCTCAGGAACATATTAGTTGTCTTAAAGTACTTGAAGGGTCCCCAAATGGAAGAAGGATTAGACTTCTTCGCCAAAACTAAAAGAAGTGAGTAGAGTTCAAAAGTAGGTCAAAGTAAGGGAAAACTTCCCAATAAACCTTGAACAAAATGAAACAGTCTATCTCACTGGTAATGGGACCCTGCCACTACCACCCTACTACCACCACTGGAGGTCTTCCTACCCCAAAAGTTTATCAACAATTGGAAACAATGCAAGTTTTCTGTCTAACCCCTGAGAAGAGTAGGCATTCTAGACGCAGACCTAAATTTTTTTTTTATTTTTGGCTCTATCAGCCCTCTCTATTATTCCTAAAATAATGCTACATTATACCAGCTAGACCTACTTCATTTCTTTTTTTCAATAAGATTATTAGACTGTTGGTTTATGGGAGTCTTGTTTGTCATTTATCTGGGTTTACATATCATAGATTCAGAGCTGGAAGGGACAGGAAATTTCCCCTAGTCTAAATCCCTAATTCCACAAATAAAGAAACTAAGACCTGAAGAAATTACCTTGCTCAAGGTCACATAGATATTAAATGGAAGAGAGGGATTTGACTGACTCATGCTTAGAGCTCTTTCCACTGTATTGTTCAGTAAAGCCCTTAAAAGTCCCTTGTTATCTTGATAGACAAAATAGAGACATGTGGACTGAGAGTGCAGTTAGGAGGGAGCCACTGGGTGGCTCAATAGATTTAGAACCAGACCTAGAGATCCTGGGTTCAAATCTGGCCTCAGATACTTCCTGGCTTTTTTTCCTAGTGTGATCTGGGCAAGTCACTTAACCCACATTATCTACCCCTTAAAGTTCTTCTGCCTTGGAACCAATAGATAGTATTGATTCTAAGACAAAAGGTAAGGCTGTTGTTGGTTTTTTTTAAATGTAGTTAGGGTAGCATCTCAGTTGGCTAACTGATCAAACAGAGAGAATAATTATTAGTAGTTCAATGTCATCTTAGAGGAAGGTTTTTAGGAGAGTGTCACTTTCTTCTGCTTACCCTTTTTTTAATCAAAGAATTAAATGAAATCATAGATGGAAAGCTTATAAGGTTTGCAGATGGCACAATGTGAGGAGGCCCTAGCTGACACATTGGATGACAGATTCAGGATACAAAAAGATCTTTACAGGTTAGAACATTGGGCCAAATATGGTGAGATAAAAATAAATTTCAACACTTGGATAAAAAATCAATTTCACAAATACAAATTGGGGAGGCACTGTTGGAAAGTAGTCCATCTGGAAAAGAATTGGAGGTCTTAGTGGATTGCAAGTTTGAGATGTGTCAACAGCAGAACATGGCAGCCAAAAAAGCTAATGTGATATTGGACTGTATTCAGAGAGGCACAGTGTCAAGGAATAGTGGGGAAATAGTCCTGCTATATTCTACACTAATTACTTTGCTTCTAAGGTCATTGAAATAAATTTGGAAGTTCATCGAAATGCCATCTCTTCCAATCCTCTTATTTGAAGCATGAAGAAGGTAATTTTTATCCCTCTACTAGCAGCTAGGTTTTAGAATGGGTAGAGTGCTAGACTTCACATCAGGAAGATCTGGATTCAGATTCAGCCAGACTGTAACCTCATTTAGGCTTAGTTTACTCATCTGTAAAAACAGGGATAATAACACCTCCCTCATAGGG
Source organism: Gracilinanus agilis (assembly GCF_016433145.1). NCBI lineage: Eukaryota > Metazoa > Chordata > Mammalia > Didelphimorphia > Didelphidae > Gracilinanus > Gracilinanus agilis. The sequence continues at coordinate 30,725,906 of NC_058130.1, read as the reverse complement.
TTGTTGTGAAGATCAAAAGAGATAACACATGCTGACCTTAAAATATAAGTGCTAGTTGTTATTATTATTATACTATATATTCCAAGAGGGCTGCAATCATGATTTAGCTAAATTCCATATCTCACCCAGCACAGTGTTCTGGACATAGTAGGCACAAAGGAAGCATCCTCTTTGCTTTTCTACTAGTGCTCCAGACACCAGAAATATTTCCCTCTGTATAAATAGTCTGGTTTATATGCAAAACCACTACCTTATTTATTAAATCTTCTTCCTCTTGGATCAGTAGACTAAGCTGCTGATTTATAGCTACAATTGATTTTCATACACTCTCAATGGAGTTACCAATTGACATTCAGTCTGGTTTCTGGCATCTTCACTGAGTTTAGGGGCTTGACCAGGGCTTCCATGAACAGCCCAGGACATCCCCAGTGGGAATTCTCTCTTGGCTCAGCTATGAAGCTGTAGCAAAGGTTCCATTCTATGACAGCCTAGAGATGAAGCATATGTATGGGATCATACTTTCCTGACCCTAAATTTAGACAATTGGTTGGACAAAGGATTTTTTTTGCTCATAGTTTCTGATCCCCCCTTTTGTTTTTATTTCTTTTTTTTGTTTTTATTTCACCTTTTTTCCCAAATATCTCCCTCTGTCCTCTCTCCCACCCACTGAACTACCCCTTTCAACAAAGGATTTTTTAATAATCAGCTCTGCCAAATTGTGATTTGATTTCTGTTCAAAGTAAGTGGTGCCCTCATTGGCAGTGTGATCTTTTTATGGAGAAGACTTCTTTGATTTCATTATATTACAAGAATATACAGTAGAGGCAGATGGCTATGACAAAAAATTGGATGAGATTATAGAGATGAAAGGAGAGCAACTCAAAGAAAGTAAGATGAGTCTTCAGTGGAAGAGGAGATTGCTTAATTGTTTGTTCTTACCCAGTACCAGGCACTTAGGCTGGCACATAGTAGGCACTTAAAGACTTATTGATTAGTTTTCCCTCTTGTCTCTTTGATTCTTTCAAAACTCAGCTCAACTCTGAACTCCTCCATGAAGACTTTCCTCAGTCTCTCTAGCTGCTAGTGACCCCCCCCCACAAAAAAACACCTTTTTGGTTGTGTATATATTTTGCATATATTTATATGTGTACATATTATCTTCCTCAAGAGAATGTCCCTCCCTGTCACCATCCATGCTGCCATTTGTGTGCCCCTCTCCCTTCTTCTACTTCTTGCTCTGAGAACTGTGATCAAATCAGTGATGGGCAACCTTTTGAGTCTGGTGTGTCAAAATTTGCTAAAAAATGAGCATAACTCAGGTGGTATGTAACTTCAAGAAAAAACCCATAATTTCATGATATTTTTAGTTTAAATAATAAAAATGTATAATTGTAATACATAACTGTATTTAATAAACCAAAATAGGTAAATTAATAAATTAGAATTATCATCTATAGTACACAGAGTGTCTACACTACACTACAGCAAATGTTTCATCCTTGGCATGCGTCCCCATACTTCTATGTATCAAAAATGGCCACACGTGTCAGTGCTGACATGCGTGCCCTAGGTTTGCCATCAATGGATCAAATCAACATTGCTATTGTCTCAGCAAAGTGCTTATCAATGGACTGCCCTATGGCTCCCCTCACCAACCCAGGGACTTCCCTAGACAAACCACTCTGCCCTGGCCACTATTCTTCCATTATTGTCTCCTCCTAGAAGAATGTAAGCTCCATGAGGGCAAGGACTATATTCCCAGGGCTTCTCGGGGTATTTTGCACATTGTTGTTCAAACATTTCAGTCATGTCTGACTCTTCATGACCCCATTTAGGATTTTCTTCACAAAGATACTAGAATCATTCGCCATTTCCTTAAGCTCATTTTATAGATGAGGAAACTGAGGCAAACAAGATTAAGTGATTTATCCACGGTCACATAGCTAATATGGGTTTGAGGTCAGATTTGAACTCAGGGATATGAGTCTTCCTGACTCCAGGCTCAGTGCTTTATCTATCCACTAGTGGTACCACCTAACTGCCCTATCTTGCCCATGAAAGGTACTTAATAAATACTTTTTCATTAATACATTTTTTCATGAACTCTCTCACACACACACTCACTTATGCACAATAAACACATACATATTGGGTCACCACCCCACCTAACACTGACCTCTTATTACCTCTCTTTGTTCTATATTTTAAAGGTTTGTGAATCCAAGTGTCTGTAAAGGAAGAGGGTAAATTCCATACAGGAAGGGCCAATTACAAATATCCCAAATTCCACTTGAGTTGGACAACACACCAGATAAGTAACTAGTCCCCAAGTCCACAGAGCCTTTGTGGTAAAAGGGAGCCTCTGACACGATAGTTGCATGAGTTTATTTACAGTTAATCATATTTTAATATGATTCATATTAGAAGTGAAGGGGTAGCAGTGTACTAATTGGTGAAAGGAAGTTATTTTTGAAGAATCTAGCCTGCAACCTGGGAGAGATGGACTTAATCCCAAGGGAGAAAGATATAGCTAATTAGGATGGGGTGATAGGACCTTATCCAAGGTGCCAAATTTAGAGGGCGCTGACAATATTTCAGTCTTTCTTGAAACTATAGATCTTCCCTCTTAGTTAAGATGGATAATTAACTAAAATAGGAACCTACCAGATGGGAGGCTAGGACAACCTCCTTTATGATATCCTCCTCTTTATCCCTCATCTCAATTCAGTTTTGGCAGGGTGGTCTCTTAAAGGGTGACTTTTGACAAATGTCCTGGAATCTATTTACTGTCATCTCACCCAGCTTAACTGAAAGTTCATTTCAGGATGCTTGGCCCACGCCCATTTTGTGGTATTTTTCTTGGGGGAAAATGTCTCCGTTACAGCTCTGGTCTAGTTTTAGCCACAAAGAAAGGAGGTGATATTAAAAAAAATCTGTGGGCAGAAGGCATTCATTTCCTCTGAATTTCTGAAATAAATACTTTACCTTTTTTAGATCTTTCAAGAGAGTAGTGACCAATTCTATTTATTAGACTGATCTCTTTAAAGAATTATTTGAGGGCTGGCTAGGTGGTTCAGTGGATTAAGAACCAGTCCTATGGCTAAGAGTTCCTGGGTTTAAATCTGGGGCACAGGGATAAACTAGACAATATAAGAAAAGTATATTCAAGCCTCGACAAAAGAGCCCAGGGAGAAAAGTCACACTATAACTAAGGGAAAATTGTCAGGGCTCTAGCCAAAGGATATTGTGGATTACTTCTTTGTTTTGTGTATTCTCTAAATTTGAGCCCACTTCACTCTGAACTCTGTATGCATTGGTGGGATAGTGTGTTACAGACTTTTGTAGAGATTTTTCCTGCTTTTCTTACTCTATTATGCTGGTAAACACCCCTTTACAAAAACTAACCAAGTCTAAGTGATATCAACTGATAATCATGGAGGAAACTCTACCAGTGGGGGCTCATGATCTCTAACACTAAACCAGATATGTATAGTTCTTAATCTTTTTAGTTATGAACCCCTTAGTCAGTTTGGTGATATCCGTGGCACACTTCTCAAGATAATGTTTTTAAATACATAAAATAAATAAACAAGATTACAAAGGAAATAAATTCTATTGGAAGACAGTTTTAAAAATATTTGTAAAACAATATCATGGACTCCATGTTTTGCACATGGACTCCAAATTTTGCACTAGAGAAACAATCTGTAACCCTGCAGGATTACCCTAGACCCATGGTGGTGAACCTATGGCACCTGTGCCAGAGGGGGCTGCTTCCTTCCCCATCTCCACTATCCCCGAGGACATTTTTAACTTCTCCTCTCCCCCTCTCCCAGCAGCCCAATGGGAGCACTTCCTCCCTCCCCTGTCTGGGGTAAGGGGACAGCTCACACGCGGCATTATGGTACAGTTTGGACACTTGGTCTCTAAAAGGTTCATCATCTATCCTAGACCCTGAGTTAACCACAAGTAACTGGGTTTTGAGGAACTATATTGGCAGAATGGAGTTTAGGTGAGTAGCTCCAGATCATGTTCTAGAATTGACTGACTGACTGATTGATCGACGCTTTGAAAAAGCTTGGGTATGCTCTACCTGCCAAAGGGGAGTGATCCTAAGGAAACACAGAGGAATGTATATGTGGCTTCTAAGCACAAAAACTGAAAAGGGATTGGGCTAGTTGATCTTTAAGGCTGCTCCTGAGGGGTGGAGGGCTTGTAGGCTCTGGAGGGGTGGAGGGAGGAGGAGAGGGAAAGAAAATGAATCATGGAAACATGGAAAAATATTTTAAATATTTTAAAAATATTTTAAAAATTAGAATGAAAAAATAAAGTTGGAGAGCATGGGGGAAAAAAAGAATGCTGTTGGGGAAGCTGTGTGGTTCAGTGGATCTAGAGAGCCAGGCTTGGAGATGCGAGGTCCTAGGTTCAAATTTGACCTCAGACACTTTTTAGCTGTGTGACCTTGGGCAAGTCACTTAACTCTCATTGCCTAGCCCTTACCACTTTTCTGCCTTGGAACCAGTACTTAGTAGATTTGAAGATGGAAGTTAGGAGTTTAAAAAATGCTTCTCACCATGCACCCCAGTTCTAACAGAATGTCACTTTATGTGCCTGAGGAAATAACCAGTCCTACTATGGGGTTCTCTACTAAATTGCTGCTGTTTGTCTCTTTCAGGAAAGGTTAAGCATCACAGAAGACAGTTCCCCATATCTGTGATTCTCCCAATTCACTGGCCAGGAAGATTTCTGGTTATTCTTATGGGATAAAGCCCTCATCCACTCCTCCTACCCTGTTTTGCATTCAGGAATATCTGAGTTCAAGTCCAACTTCTAATACAAACCAGTAATGCAGCCATAAATTACTTAACCTTTCCCCTCTAGGCAACTCTCTAAGAAAGAACATTAATTATAGAATTATTGATCTAAGGGGGGAAGGGGGAAGGGAACTTCCACACCAGGAATTTTTGCTCCAAGTCATCCAGGTGGCAAATTTCAGAGGTGGAATTTGTGTTGGGTCTTTTAAATTCCCTGAGTACAAAGCCAGGGCTCTTTCCTACCCCCTCCCCCCATTCTCCACATTTCCAATCTTCTGTAGAACTGGATTTTCTTTCTACCTCTCTGGTTTAGAGTGCAGAAGACAGTTCTGGCCATACTTCAGAGGACAAAGAAAACCCTAGCTCACACTGTATAATTTGGCAGAGACTCTCCCTCCCAATAGCTCCCAATTCATTTGCTTATGATCCTGTCTCTTTATTTCTGTTCACCTATTCGCAGCTTCCTGGTTGTATTTCTTCTCCTGTGCCTTATTTCTCCTGTAAATGAGAACTGCATCTATTAGTGGGGAGATCAAGCTCTGGAAACTCAGTCTCATTAATAAGGAGCTGAAGTTCTCAGGAGATTTTTTCCTCTCTCCATCATTATTAGGGAACAACCTGTTTTTCTCATCCTGGTTTGTTTCACCTCAGAAATATTGATTCAATCCTGGCTCAGCAGAGAAATGATTGCAAGGGAGTGTCCATTTCCCCACTGGCCCCGCTTCTCCCTTTCCCCACACCCTCGGGTTCCTCTCCCAGCTCCTCTTCTTCTCTTTACTAATTGTCAGTGTCAGGACATATGGACCTGTTCCTTATAAATATGATTCATCCTGGTTATGAGATTCTTTTAGTCTTTGGGGGAAAGATGCCAAAGGAACCAGATACAATAATAACAAAATACCTTAAAACATATTCTTAGTGTCATTAAATCTGAAAACTGGCAGGGATTTTTGAAGTCATTTGGATCTAACCCCTTCTATGACCACAATCTCAACTTCCTGGCCCTCCTGAAATGTTCTCTTGACTGTAGTCCTTGGCAATAGGCCCTGGAGACACAAAACAATTTCAGGAATGATGCTAGAATCAGTGGACCTGAATTTGAATCCTGGCTCTACTATTTACTCCTGAGGTGACTTTGAATGACCCATTTAAACTCGATTGGCTTCAGTTTCCATCTGTAAAATGGACTTCTCAGATTCTTTCCTAGTTCTGGATCCATGTTCCATCCATACATGATTCTCCATGATGGTCCTGGAAGGCATAACCCTTGAAAACCATTTCTTGAGCACTTTAAGGATCTATGGTCGCATCAATACAGATTCTTTGCTAATATTAAATGTCTTTGCATCCCTCGCATTTACCCCTAATTAAGCACTTGGTAGATGCTTAATAAAGACTTGTAGAATTAATACAGATTAAAACAACATGAACAAGAATCCTTCCTTGTAGCTTTAACAATGCTTATAATAAATGTCTATGTGTTTTCAGATTATAATAATGTGAATAATATTTTGATAAATGTTTATATGTATTCAAATAATAATAATGGTAAAAATAATAAAGAAATAGTTTACTTTTTTATGACATTTTATGGTTCAGTTGCCTTTCATATGTAGAAAGAATCCTGCCCCATCTCCTCTCTCCCCAACATACTCTGTTGCCATTGAGGGGAAGGGGTGTTGGTTTTTGTTAACTCATCCTTAAGGGGATTCGATGGGAAATGACCATAAGCCTTCTGACAATATGGTCACTGATCTGGAAGGGCTGATAACTCAGTGGACCTTTTATTGTTATTATCATTATTATTTTTAAACTCTCATTTTTCAACTTAGAATTAATACTGTATATTGGTTCCAAGGCAGAAGAGTGGTAAGGGCTAGGCAATAGAATTTGAATGACCTCTTCTCCCTGGGTCTGGCTCTCCATCCACTGAGCCACCCAGCTGCCCCCTCAGGGGACCTTTTAGAAGGGGAAATACTTTCTGAATGGGCTTCACTTGTCTGTGTCTCTATGTGACATCATATGAATCCACTAAGGGATAGATTCTTAGTATCTTAATGAACCCACTGCATATCCCCCTGGTGAAGTGTAGACTTTTCCAGGAATCCTCTGGTTGGCTTCTGAATTTAGGAAGATGAGTGTCCTTTGATAACCATGTCTCGGACTGGTGGCAACTTTCTGAGGTCTAGAGGTCCTAGGAGGCCTCTGAGCATGGCAGCTATGGTGTCTCCAGAGAGCAGCAGTGGCTAATGGAAAGGGAAATGTCTTCATTGGAAAGGTCAGTCCCTGGAAAGAAGATTGAGCTCTTCTCTTGATCATTCAGTCAGTCAATAAGTAATAAATGCAAAGGAATTGTGCTAAGTGCTTGGGATATAAAGAAAGGCAGAAGACAGTCCATTCTCTCAAAATCTAATGGAGAAGACAACATACAAATAACTATGCACCAAACAAGATATATACAGGATAAATTGAACATAATCAATAAAGGGAAGACATTAGCATTAAGGGTGATCAGGAAAGGCTTCTGGAAGAAGATGAGATTTTAACTAGGTCTTGAAAGAAACCAGAGAAGGCAGCAGAGGTAAAATATAGAATGCCTGATTAGCAATCTTGCAAAACTGCTTTTATGTCCTAATGAGGCTTAAATGTTATCCTCCCAGCTGGTTGTAACTGCAGTTATACATTAAGTTACTGAACCCTGTTTATTCTGTTAATTGTATTCATGTGTACCATAATTCTTCCATGTTTAGCATTTCTTCCTGTGTAGGAATAAATTACTTGTCCCATAACTGAGACATATTATATATTGAGTCTCTCTTTTACTCCCTGAAAACCAGGTCTCTTAACCTTTTTCTTTAAAGTCATGGGTCCCTTTGACAGCCTAATGAAGCCTGTAGACCCCTTCTCAAAATAGACAAAATAAAACCATAGAATAGAAAGAAAACAAATTATATGCAGTTATAAATAGTTATAAAATTAGTGGGGATATAAATAGTAATAAAATTATTTTTTAAACGACATGTTTGTGGGCCCCAGATTAAGAACCCCTGGCTTGATCGTAGCTAGAATAATTATTATATTTAGCAATGTCCCCAGGATATTGAACTGGGGGACTTTTGAGCCAATGAATGGGAAAATGGGAAACTTAATCCTTCTAAGGTGAGATGCCCTCAGAACTGAACCACCAACAAAACATAATGGCTTGGTCCAGAATAGTTAGAGATGACTACCCTGAGCCCTTTGGGCTCATCCAAGCACTAGACCTATCTTACCTTATTTGATTCTTATAATGGTTCTAGAAGGTGGATAGTGCTAGTATTATTAGTTCCATTTTATAGATACTGGATGATATACCCAAGATTTTGAGAAGCTAATTGAATTACTCAAGATTATAATTCTAGCAAGGAAAAGGATCAGGAATTTCACAGAGGTCATTTGGTTCTGCTTCTCCTTCCACTACAATATGGCGCCTCTGGATGTCCCAACTTCTCCCAGGAAAAGAGCTGATTTGGCAGTATTTATAGGTAACGGGGCAGGGCAATGGAAGCTTCCCAGCCCAAAGCTCAAGTGAATATAGACTTAGAAAGGGAAACCCACAGGGAAGATTTTTCAATCATTCTTAGGCTCCGAGATCTGAAGCTGAAAGGAATCTGAGAAGTTGTTAAGTTCAGCCTCACATTTTACAGATGCTCGAAGCCTCAAGAGGTTGAATAAGTTGTTTGGCATCCTACGACTAGCAAATATCTGAGGTAGGTTCTAACCCAGCTTTTCCTGGCTCCAAGTACAGCGGTCTATTCACTCTAACCCAATGCCACTCATCATGAGTGACTCCTCCTCACACACTCTACGTTCTGGACAACACCTATTGCTGATCCCCAGCCCTGGCTTCCCATCTCTACCTCCAAGTTGTACACAACCTTCCCTAATACCTGGGACATTCTCCCCACTCATCTCTAGCTCATAGAATCTCCAGCTATATACAAAGCACATCTCAGTTTCTACTTCCCAAAGAATGTCATTCCTGATTTTGCCAGTTGTTAATACTTTCCCCACACCACCAAATTAGTTTATATTTAATAATAATTGAAAAATATTAAAATTAATTACATATACTATAGAGTATATGATATATAATTATATATCATATATAATAATATAAGTTTATATATAATATATAGTAATATAATTATGTATAATTATAAAATACTTTATATAATTAATTATAAAATGAATATTGATATTAAAATAACATTTTAAATACATTCATAATAATGCTTTAAAGTTTTCAAATTACTTTACTTTTAGTCATTTGATCCTCACAATAACTCTAGGAGGTAGGTGCTATTATTATCCCCATTTGGCAGATGAGGAAACCAAGGCTGAGAAGAATAAGTATATTGCCAAAGGTCACAAAGTTTTTAAGTGTCTGAGGCAAGATCTGAACTCGGGTCTTCCTGAGTCCAAGTCCAGAGCATTACCTACTATGCCACTGGTCTCCCTAATATTTAGTTCTGTATATATTTATCCATCTACATGTTTTCTCCCCAAGTAAGATGTAAGCTCCTTAAAGTTTGGAATTATTTCGCTTTTTATTTAATCCCACACTATGTGCCAGGCACATAGCAGACACTCAATAACTAATTACTGTCATTAAAATGATGATTCTGCCAAAAGAAGAATTTTACTGAGGTTCCCCATTACAGATAATATTTGTGGAACATCTCAGTGTCTGAATCTACCAAAGTTAAAGCTAACTGCCATGGATTCCTTGTTGCAAATCCTTCTCATATTAATAATGTAAAGTAAAAATCCTTTCTTTAACCAACCAAAAAATAAAGTAAAATAAAATGAGGGTCCAAAGTAGCACAAGAAGGTATCTGGGAGGACCAGTCACTTATATA
>NC_058130.1:30710177-30711999 GCF_016433145.1 Gracilinanus agilis | reverse complement strand
AAGGAAGGAAGGAAGGAAGGAAGGAAGGAAGGAAGGAAGGAAGGAAGGAAGGAAGGAAGGAAGGAAGGAAGAATTTATTAAATGTTTACTATGTGCCAGGCACTGTGTGAAGTACTTTACAGATATTACCTCATTTGATCCTCATAATAGCCCTGGGAGATAGGTGTTATTACTCTTCCCATTTCTCAATTGAGTAACCTGAGTCGGACAGAGATTAAGTGACTTGCACCAAGTCACATAACTAGCAAGGGTCTGAGTCTGGGTTTGAATTCAGGTCTCCCTGACTCCAGATCCAGCACTCTCTCCAATATGCATGGTAAACTCTAGAATTTATGCCCTTTTGTATTAAATAGGGGACAGAGGAAGGTTCACTGATTGTCAATAAAGATATGGAAACCAAAAAAAAGTTAAGATACCCTTGCTTTGGTCATGATGCTCTGCCTGCAACATATAGAAGCTAATGAGCATAAGCAGCCTATTCTTCAACAAAAGGAAATATTCCAGATACTGGGAGAAGGATTCACTATTTGACAAAAAATGTTGGAAAAGCTGAATTGGTTTCTGACTACCACCTAACACCACATACCAGGAAATGCTCCAAAAAGATACTTGATTTAGATCTAAGAAAGTCACTTCTTAAATTAGAGATGTAGGGAGGAATTTACCTTTCAGATTTATGGATCAGAGAAGAGTTTATGACTAAAGAAGTGAAATAGAGAGGACCATACATGATAAAATGAATAATTTTGATTATATTAAATGAAACATTTTGTTATTTTTATACAAACTAGCCTGACAACTTAAAAATAGAATGGAAATAGGTAAATGGAGGGGAAAAATCTTTGGAATAAGTTTCTGTGGAAAAGCTATATAAGAAACTCATTCAATTATAAAACTAAGAGCTATTTCCCAAGGGATAAATGATCAAAGGATTTGAAGAGGTAACTTTCAAAGGAAGAAATCCAAACTATCAGCAACCATATGAAAAAATGCTCTTAAATTATTAGTAATTAGAGAAATACAAACTAAAGCAACTTTGAGATTCCATTTCATATACTTATCAGACTGGAGAGGCAATCCTATTAATTAAGGCTGCCCATTAACAATATTATGTCTAGGGGGCAGCCGGGTGGCTCAGTGGATAGAGTTAGGCTTGGAGATGGAAGATCCTAGCCTCAGACACTTTCTTGCTGTGTGACCCTGGGCAAGTCACTTAACTCCCATTGCCTAGCCCTTATTGCTCTTCTGCCTTGGAACCAATACACAGTATTGGTAAGAACTGGAAGGCATAAAACAAAGCATCTTATAAGGTGCAGCTCAATGACATCTCTTGAAAACCTTTTCTCATCCCTCTCCCTCTTCCCCTCCACCATCCTTTGTGCTTCATGCCTCCCCCAATTATTTTGTATTAACTTTTTCACTAAGAATTGCGTTAGAATGCAAACTTCTTAAGCACAGATTGTTTTGGTTTTGTCTTGATATGCTTGCACAGAGTTGGTGTTTAATAGGTATTTCTGGGACTGGATTTATCGGAAAGTGGAAGCAGCTCTGCAAGAATGTAGGGTCCCTGAAGGCAAGGGTTGTGCCTTATTTATCTTTGTGTTCTCAGTACCTAGTTCTGAACAAATGAATGAATGAATGAATGGAACATGGGAAACAAGCTGCAAGTAAAAGAGATTTGTTGTTTCACATATCATTCTTTCTTCTGTTCTTTGAATGTTTGCTGATGTTTTTCAAGTCAGAATCATAAAAACAAAATCAACTTTTGACTCTAGGCCATTGTGAAAAGAAGTAAAATTAAAAAATAGAATCAATTCATAAC
>NC_058130.1:30690177-30707677 GCF_016433145.1 Gracilinanus agilis | reverse complement strand
TAGACAGTCCCTACCCTCACGATGCTGATGTTCTCTTAGAAGAATGGTGAGGAATGAATCTGAGAAACTCAAGAGAACCTTGGGAATATTTGTATGAAGTCTTGTAAAGTGAAGTAAGCAGAACCATAAGAGGGGTGTGCCCAGTGACTACTGTAGAACCCTTTCTAGGCTTGCTCTGCCAACCTCAAGCCCCTGAAGGATTCTAGGGATAACTTTGAAGGGCTGTACTTTCCAGTACTCTCACTTGCAAGTCCACATCTGATGTGTTTCCTATTGATTATTAGCTAATGACACTTATTTAGCTTTTAGAGAGGTGTTTACTGAGATGAGTAGTCAGGAAGACTCATCTTCATGAATTCAAATCTGGCTTCAGACATTTATTGGCTGGATGATCCTGGGCAAGTCTCTTAACTCTGTCTCAGTTTCTTCATTTGTAAAAATGAGCTGGAGAAGGAAATGGCAGCCCACTCTAGTGTCTTTGCCAAGAAAAGCCCAAATGGAGTCACGAAGAGTTGGACATGACTGAATAACAACAAAATTTACTGAGATTACATTGTAAGATCATTTGGTACAAAAATATAGTCACCCCTTGAAGTCTGTGACATAGCTACATTCTCCTAACACACATAAGGTCCTTGGGGAGAGTGGGCACAACCTGAGAAAACACATGTGGCCTGAGGTTGGCTCAGGTGTCCTGGTTATCATCAATCCTCGTCACCTTTTATGGAGTATTCACAAAGTTACACCTTGGTGGGGGTAATTCTTGTCTGGGTTCTGGGAGTCTTTGTAAAGTCCTGAAGCTGTAATTCTCCCTTCTTTAAAGAAGTTACACTCTTGAAGCTGCTTTTCCTTTAGTATTTAACCTTTCTTTCTCATCACAAATTGAATGCATTATTTGCTACTTGTCCACTCTCTCCATGACATCATCAACTCAGGATCAGGGGAAATATTAAACTCTGTCTGAGCCCAATCCTTTCTTCGTCCTCTTGTTGCCTTCTGGCATAGGCACAAGAGTCAAAACTGTCTCAAATTATGACTCTTTTTAAAAAAAAACCTTTACCTTCCGCCTTAACACTGATATCAAGTATTGGTTCTAAGACAGAAGAGTGGTAAGGGCTAGGCATTTGGGGTTAAATGACTTGCCCAGGATCATATAGCTAGGAAGTGTCTGAAGCCATATTTGAACCCAGGACCTCCTGTTTTTAGGTCTGGCCCTCAATCCACTAAGCCACTAGCTGCCACTCAAAGCATAGCTCTAGAAAAGAATTTCCTGCAAAATCTTGTGGGAATCCTTTTCTCTCTTATACTTAGACCCAGAGGTATATCTGTGTGTTTAATTCTTCTGACCAATCCCAACACATTTCATCACCTGATTTGTTCAATGGCAGAAAACATTTCAGGCTTTCAACCAAGTTGGCACATTTGATTGATTAATTGATTCAATAGAGATGGGTCTAGGAATTGTTCACACCTAGACTGCTCATTTGATTGATTGGTCCTATAACACAATCAACACGGCTTCTCGCCTAATAAAGGTATCAGAGCCTGGAGCATCTTGTTAGACACATTAATTAGATGGAGAGACAGAGGATGGGCTTTGACTATGATAATCTCAATGAAAAGAACACTAAAAAGCAGTTGAAACTTGAGAAAGTATTACTGATTAATTCCAGTCCTGGGGAATTGATCAGAAAAAAAAAGAATCCTCTCTCTTTTCAGTAGAGGACTAGGGTCTATTGATGTAGAAAACCATTTCCCTTGGCTATGCAAAAATGTTTTCGTTTGTTTTGTTTTGGTGCAAGGAACTGTTTTAATGGAGAAATGACTGATATAAAAATGAAAGGCAACAATAAAATCTTTTAAAATAAAGTACAATAAAAATGCAGGAGTCAGGTTGCTTTATCTCTGTTTCTTTCCAATTCTGAATCCCATGTTCCAAAGACTTTATTGTTATTGTGCTCATTTTCTGGTCAGATAACTAAAGCCTAAGCAGGCTCTGGTCATTTTCCTGGAAATCCACATTGATCAAACCTAATGTTCACTTGGTCAGAGTTTAGAACTCACCTGACCAATGTCATGAGCCCAAACAAACTCAATATGAAGGACTTAACCCTATTCTGTGCCATGCTAAAGATGCTAAAATTCCTGGGTGCAGCTAGGTGACTCAATCAGTGGATTGAGAGCCAAGTCTATAGATGGGAGGTTCTGAGTTCAAATCTAACCTATGACACTTCCTATTACTGTGAGCCAAGGTGAGTTACTTATCTTTCATTGCCTAGTCCTTGCTGCTCTTCTATCTTGGAACCAATACACAGTATAGGTTCTAAGGTGGAAGGTAAGGGCTTTTCTTTTTTTTAAAGAATGTTCCTAGTTTTAGCCTTCCCACCAATATGTACTGTGAGGTCTCCTCATTGCCACCTACCTGAATAATTGTAATAACCCCCCCTAACAAATATGCTGACCTTCACTCTTCTCCAAACCATCTTTCACTGTCAGACTCATCTTCCCTATCGATCCCCATCCCTTCTCTATTCTAAATCCTTCAATGGCTCTCCACCACCTATCAAATAAAACCCAAGCTCCTTTGCCTGGCATTCAAAGCCTTTCACAATCTGTTGCTACTTTACCTTTCCAGCATCATCACACACACATACTATTGTCTTCCAAACTCTCCACAACCCAGCCAAACTGGTCTACTTGCCGCCATATACATCCCACACTTATCTTCCCTCTAGCCTTTGACTATGCTTTTAACCACTCTCTAGTGCTTTTGTCTCCTTGCTCCTCTGCCTTTAGGGCTCCTACCAGTCTTGTGAAGCTCAATTCAAATACCATTTCTGCTAGGACACCTTGAAGGACTTCCAGGAGGTGATGGTAATGTCTTTTCTCACCCAGACCTTCCATGGCAGCGCTATGTCTCAGACATTCACAGGGTACTAGTTTCCTCTTAATTTGTGGGTTTATACAGTGATCTGCACATAGTAGATACTCCACATGTTCATTTAGTAAATGAATATGTCATGTAATCTTATAAGATTATAGTGACAGGCTTGGAGTCAAGAAGATCTGAGTTCAAACTCATCTCAATCACCAGCTATGTGATGAGACAAACAATTAGGCTTTTCAAAGTTTTAGTTTCCTCATCTGTACAAAAAGGATAATGATAGCCTTCCAGAGTTGGTTTGAGGATCAAGTGAGATCATTTTTGCAGAGTGCTTTGTAAATCTTTAAACTGATTGCATAAATTATGGTTATAATGATTATTATCAGTAAGGAGGGTGCCTGTGTTATCTAAATTCTGTGCCTTCCTTAGGGCATAACATCATGTTTTCTACAAAGCAGGTACTTAATAATTAAAAAAAATTTTTTAAAGCCTTAACTTCTGTGTATTGGCTCCTTGGTGTAAGAGTGTTAAGGGTGGGCAATGGGGGTCAAGTGACTTGCCCAGGGTCACACAGCTGGGAAGTGTCTGAGGCCAGATTTGAACCTAGGACCTCCTGTCTCTAGGCCCGATTCTCAATCTACTGAGCTACCCAGCTGCCCCCTACTTAATAATGTAAAAAAAAAATGAATAAGAAAATATCAGGTCCCTATTTTTGAACATGAGCTTGGTGCCGGAGGTGCCTGTGGCATCTAAACTTTGTGTCTTTCCTAGGATCCAAAATAGTATTCTTGTATGCAGTAGTCACTTAATAAATGTCTGTTGGAATGAATTGAGAGCCTTTTGAGGGAAATCTTGCTTTACCCCTCATTTGTAACTTGTTTTATTATTTAAACAGTTTCCTATATTAACGTCCCATCTCCTCAATGAGATGACAAACTATTGGACAGCTGCCGTGTCTTAGTCTCATTTGTATTCTCTACAGAGTCTAGATTAGAGCCTTCCATGGACAGAATAGAAACTAAACAAATATTTCCTGAGTGAGTAAATGAGTCTGGATGAGTCTATGTAAATCCATCACTACTAGCAGAAAATCTACTCAAAGCACCCTTCATCCTATTAATGTGGCTTATGACATATAAAAGAGATTCCGCTGATGCAGCGATAGCAAGGAAGAGACCCCACAGTCACTGAGTTGATAGCCAGTGTTCTAATCAGCCGAATTATCTTGGCTTTGCACTCAGGTGTAATGATCCTTTTTAGAAAAATGGAAAAATAAGGCAAGAGAAATTAGAAACCAAAGAGGATGACCTTTTCTAACTCAGTGGAGGCTCATTTCACTTTTACTGATACTTATCTACAAGAAAGAAAAATTAAGTTTTTAAATTATAGGATCATAAATTTCAAACAAGAAAGAAACTCAGAAATCACCCATGTTAAGCCCCTCATTTGATAGATGAAGAAACGGAGACTGAGGGAAGTTAAGTGATTTGTCTCAAGGGTCTGAGCTGGAATTCGAACCCATATCTTTTGTCTATGGTTCCAGTGTCTTTTCCACTGCCCCACCCTCAGAGCCCAAGGCTTCTTTCCTAGTTCAGATGAAAGTGGGTCATGGAGAGAGCATTGATCTTAGAGTCAGAGGCTTGGGTTTGAGTCCTAGCCCTGATATTTGGAAGCTGGGCAACTCAGTGAATCAATTTAAGCATCAACTTCCTAGTTGGTGAAATGGGACATTCATCCTTATGTGGTTCTACTCCTATAGCTGAGAATGCTATAGGAATGTGCTTTGCCATTAAGATGGTCTTTAAAAAAAACAACAACCTTATTTTCTGTCTTAGTATCAATTTTAAGAGAGAAGGACAAGGGCTGAGCAATTGAGGTTAAGTGACTTGCCCCAGGTCACACAGCTAGGAAGCATCTGAGGTGAGATTTGCAATTTCCTTGGTTTTATCATAAAAAAGAATTCATTAGGTTTTATCTACGGGTCCCTTCTTGGTATTAGCTCACAAAGTGAATTATTTCACCATTGATCTTGGTTCCAGTCCTAGAGCTCTATCCACTAGGCTACCTAACTACCCTTGCCATTAGGATTATCTTGATGGCAACGTGGGTGAAACCTCTCCTCTTTGAAAGACTCACACAATAATCCAACCACTTTGAAAAGCTGGTGGTATTTATTCTTAGAAAATGATCAAAGTGGCCACATCTTTCAGCCCAGAGACCCCAGTGCAAGACATATCCCTGAGGATGCCAATGTCAGAAAGAAGAATCCATGAACACCAAAAAATTTATAGCATCAATTTGGTGTCAGCCAAAAAAAAAAAAAAATAAATAAAAACAAAGTAGATGTCCATTGAATGGAGAATGGGTAAACAAATGGAAGCCCATAGATTGTAGCTACAACATAAAAAGAGACGCAAATACCATCTCATTTTGGCCATAATGTGATGCATAAGAGATCGCATCACCCTGTTCTGAAATGATAGCCTGTCCTCCTCTCTCGCGCTTTTCATTATCTTTGTTGTCCAAGAATGATACATGAATTTTGCAATTTCCTTGGTTTTATCATAAAAGAGAATTCATTAGGTTTTATCTACAGGTCCCTTCTTGGTATTAGCTCAGAAAGTGAATTATCTCACCATTGACAAAGCCAAGGGGACCCTCATTTTTGCTCTCCAGAATCATACACTAAGGCAATGAGGAGTACCACCGGAGTCAGACATATCGGAAAGTTAACCCTTTTGTGAAGATACATGCTGAACAAAAATGAAAAAAACTCCTGATATGCCTGAAACCAGGACACCCAAGTAGAAGTCTTATCAATCAATTCACTCCTTTCATTTTATGAAGACAAATTTGGTAACGTAATTATCCTAGGCTCAGAGTTATAGATCTGGAGGCGACATCCCATCATATCACCAAATCTGATGCCCCTCATTTTATAGATGAGGAAACTGAGGCCCAAGGACATTCAATAATTTACCTGAGATTGTACAGTTAAAACTGTGTCTGAGGTAGGATTTGAACTACAATCTTTCTGACTCCAAGTCCTGAGTCCTTTCCGGTGTCCAGTGCTTCCTCTCTGTAAAGTTCTTTGTAAACTTCCAAGGGCATTATTTCAGCTCTTATTATCATCATTATTGGAACTAAATCTATAATGAGATCGTTCATTTATCACCTACTTGCTTGAAATGCATTTTTCTCAGGCTTGAAACTTTATTCTTCCTCTTACTTCTTGGCTACAAGCTCCACCCAATGGTGCCTCCACTCCCGCCATCATCATCATTCCTGACGCTTTCTTACCTCCTCCCACAGGAACTTTGCATTTCTCCCCTGGAACCACCTTCATCTCTGAAAGGTGAATTTTCTTAACTTGCCCGGTTTCTATATCCCTTCTTTATACCAGTCCCAAATTATGCTAACGTTCTTTCCAAGCAGCTTCCTCCTTCCCGCCATCTTTTTTACTCTCTTTTGTGTATCATCTTCCCCCATTAGAATATGAGCTTTTGGTTGGCAAGGACTGACTTTCTTGATGTGTTTATATCCTTGGTGTTTGGTATAGTGCCTGTATATAATAAGGGCTTAATGAATTCTCTGCCTCACTCTCAGTATCTCTCTTTTCCTCTATTTATTTATCTCTTTATCATCTATCTTTGTACCCACCATCTCTCATCTCTCTATATCTATCAGTCTATATCTATCCAGGTATTATAGTAAGTGTGTGCTTTGGGAAGCAAAGAAAGGCAAAAATACTGTCCTTGCCTTCAAGGAGTTTATATACTAGCAGAGGAGACAACATCTGTGTAAATCATATAAGGGGGTGGTCAAAAATACCAAATTTGGGGCAGCTGGGTAGCTCAGTGGATTGAGAGCCAGGCCTAGAGACGGGAGGTCCTGGGTTCAAATCCGACCTCAGATACTTCCCAGCTGTGTGACCCTGGGCAAGTCACTTGACCCCCATTGCCTAGCCCTTAACCACTCTTCTGCCTTGGAGCCAATACACAGAAGTTAATGGTTTAAAAATAATAATAAAAAAATAAAAATTTTTTGAATTTTTAAAATACCAAATTTTGCAGCTAGTGCCTGGTTTAGGTGAAAATAATATTTGATGAAACCAAATAATCTGGACTAATTTTGAACAGGGTCTGTATATTTCAAATTGATCAAAATCATTGTGGGAAAGCAACTTGTATAAAAGAAGCTATCTCACCTGGGAGTGAGCCCCTCTGGACAAGAACTCAGAAGATAGACACATAATCTGTTTCAAGGTCCAAATATAGGAGCTATACAGGAGTTTCCTTGATCCCCAAGAATGGAAGTTCATGTCCATACCAGGGTGAGGCATTATAGTATGGTATTAGTAGAAGCAAAGCATACAGTAACCAACAAAAGCCAAGGTTCATATCTCTGGCAAACCTCCCCCCCCCAAAAAAAAATTAACAAACACCATACTCTACATTTTTTTTAGTGATATCAGATTTACAAATGGATTCATAGACATGATTTCACTTGATTCTCACAAACAAACCCATAGGGATTGATAAGTGTTGTAAAGATATGATCCCAATTTTTTAGATGAGAAAGTTGAGGTTCAGAGAGATGAGGTGATTTGCTGAAGGTCCTACAGCTTATTCAGGTGGGATTTGAACCAAGGTCTGCCTGAATTAAAATTCAAATCTCTAAAACTGACTAGCTAGACCTAACCCTGCCTTATAGGGATGAGAGAGCATTATGACAAAATAAATCAAGCTAACTTATGTAGGAAAATGTGTTCCAAATCTCAAACAAGCAACTTACATATTTCTAAATACACTTCATTTATCAAATCCAGGGTAGGCAACCCATTGTTTGTACCTCTGCAAATGAGGCAGCAACTCATTACTCCTATTGCTACTGAAGTGGCTGCTATTACTAGTGATACTATTATTAATGAACAAATATTTATTAAATGCCTGCACTTATGTGCCAGACACTAATTCTAGAAATGGGGAATACAATAATACCTACTTACTGCTACTAGTTGCCATTCATCTCATACCTAAATGTTTACAAAGAGCTTATATATATATATATATGTGTGTGTGTGTGTGTGTGTGTGTGTGTGTGTGTGCGTGTGTGTGTGTCTGTGTGTGTATACACACAACCTTTACAATGATACTACACTATAAGGTGAGAACCTAAAGAGTGAACAAGATGAAAATGTCTGCTATAGGCTAGAAGTAGTTTTATGGAACAAAGATTCCTGTTTAGAATCATTGTGAAAAAGGATTTTTAAAGCAAATCCCCCAAATTAAAAATGAATAATAACATTTTTAAAAAGAACAAGAATTTTGTTTTCTGGTTATCTTTTGTTTTTGTTATTGTCATCTGACATTTCATGACCCCAAGGATTAGAACTATCCATGGAGTTTTCTTGGCAAAGATACTGCAGCATTTTGCCATTTCCTTCTTTTGTTAAGCAATCAGAGGTTAAGTGACTTTCCATGGGTCACATAACTATGAAGTGTCTGAGACTGGATTTGAACTCAGGTCTTCACTCTAGGTTCAGTACTTAATCCTCTGAGCCTCCTAGATACCTCTTTTTTAATTATTAGGGATCATAAATTCATAAGTATAAGATCTGATCATTTCCACAAACTCCAATGGCAATTTGTTACCTCCGGGATCAAATACAAGACACTTTGCTTGCTCTTAAAGCCTTTCACAATTTGACTCTCCCCTAGCTTCTCAGACTCCTTATATCAACATATATGCTACAATCCAGTGACACTGGCCTCTTTGCTCGTCTTCCCATAAGATACTCCATCTCCTAATGGCAGACATTTTTACAGGCATTTCCCCCCATATTTCCCTCTTCAGCTCTCATTCTGAGTATTCTTGACTTCCAAATCTCAGCTGAAGCTTTATATTCAGCAGGAAGCCTTCATGAAGCCTCTGAGATTGCTTCTAATGTCCACGAATATATTTGTTTATACATATGTGCATGTTGGCTATCCTATTCATTAGACTGTGAGCTTCTTGGGAACAGGACCCTTCCCACCTTTCTTTGTGCCCTCAGGGCTTAGCACAGTGTCCCTCACACAGTAGGTACTTAAATGTTATCTGACTGCTTGGAAGGGACCTCAGAGACTATTGAGTCCAACACCCTCATTTCTAAGGTGGAGAATCTGAGATCAATTAAGGTTAAATGATTTTCCTAAAGTTGACCATCAGGGGTAGAATTTGAATATAGGTCCTCTCTCCAGAGCTCCTGAGCTTTCCACTGTAGCAAACTAAAATATAGGAGCTGGCTAAAGAATATTGAAAGGGAGAAAGAGTGGTCAGGAAACATTAGGAATTCTTTTTAATTTGTGGATTTTCACATGAATAGAAAAGTATAGCTTGATAAAAGTCAGACTAACTTCAAAGACAGAAAAAAAACCAGAGAGAGAGAGAGAGAGAGAGAGAGAGAGAGAGAGAGAGAGAGAGAGAACAGAAGCATGTGATCAATAGATCTAGGGGAAAAAGAGCCTAAATCTTATTTCAAAGAGTCAAAAGAAGTGACAGCTGCAGAGTGATTCATTGTCTTTTGATGAACTTGGACTTCTCATGATCAGCAGAATCCAAAAGGCTCTAGCCACTGAAGGTAAATGTGTTCTTGCAGTTACAGAATGAATCTGCAGGGATAATTCAGATGCAAGTTTATATAGTTTCCAGACTGTCACTGTTTAACTCTAAAACTATGTCCCCATTTTCATGGGTATGGCTCCTGCAAGAGGGCTGAAACTTGATGACTCAGTCATACTAATTCAGTAATAACCAGCCATCTTAATATTGAGCCATGTTTCTTAGCGTAGTATGAATTAATATCTTATTAGAAAGCAATTCTGAAAAGAAGATGAGAAAAGAATTTATTTCAAGACAAAAAAATGTGATCATAGCCTAACACTACATCAGCCAAACCAAGCTAGAGTGGTACAGGGAAGAAGGCATGCCCAATTAACTGGCAGATTCTGAATTGTCCTCAGGCATCTCTCTGGATAACATCCCTTGAAATTTACCAATTTAGTCGATTCATTAGTCTCTGGAAAATTGCACATAGTTGGTGCCAATAAATGTTTATCGAATTCAAGAGAAAACTAATTAGGTGAAACAGGTAGCTTTCAAACACAGCATAGCCCAAAAGTTTGTATGTAAGTTGGTTGTTTTGAAACCTGGAAGTAATAATATTTATATGGTAATCAGATTCTCAAGAGAATCCACAAAAAGGTAATTAACCCAGAATTTACTTGAACTGAAGTAATAGAATAATAATTCTGTAGAATCTAATAGAGCAGCATCTAGCACTTTTTACAGTTAGGCTAAGTACAACAGACATTTTCTAGCATAAGAAGCAAAAAGTTCTCTTTTTCAATTGAATGAGATGTGAGGGAGTTGGTAACAGAGGTCTTAGGATAATAGTAAGAGAAGGGGGTAAAGGACATTGTGAGGGAGGAACTTACCACATCCTGTCAGCAGGCGACTTTCTATTTTAAGTAGTTATTCTTACCAGTTGGGCACTAAAATGTTATTTCTTCTTTTAAAACTTATTTTTAACATTCTTTTTTTATATTTTGGGTTCCTTCCATCCTTCCTAACCCTCCCCCATCCACTGAGAAGGCAAGTGTTATGATATCAATTATACATGTGAAATCATGTAAGACATATTTCCACATTAGCCAAATTGCAAAAAAAAAGAAAAAAGAAAAAGAAACAAGAAAAGTAAAGTGAGAAAACTATGTTTCAATCAATTCTTTCACTGGAGGTGGATAGCATTTTTCATCATGAGTCTTTTGCAGTTTTCTTGAATCATTTTATTGATAGAATAGCGAAGCCTTTCATAGTTGATTATCATTATAATATTGTGTCACTGTCTACAGTGATCTCATGATTCTGCTTACTTCACTCTGCATAAGTTTATATGTCTTCCCATTTTTTCTGAACTCACCCCATCATTTCTTATAGCACTCTAATACTACATCACAATCATATGCCACAACTCACTCAGCTACTCCCCAGTTAATAGGCATCTTCTCATTTTCCAAATCTTTGCCACCACAAAAAGTGTTGCTGTAAATAGTTTTATACATATAGGTCCTTTTCCTTTGAACTCTTTGGAATACAAATCTAGTATTGGTATTACTGGATCACTAGATATGCAGATTTTTATAGCCCTTTGCACTTAGTTCAAAACTGTTCTCTGGAATGACTGGACCAATTCATGGCTCCACCAATAAATTAGCATGATTATTTGCTGTATCTCTTCCAATATTTCTAATCTGCATAGCTATGAGGTGGTACCTCAGAAGTGTTTTAATTTGCAATTTTTCAATCAATCATGATAGAGTATTTTTCACATAACTATAGATTACTTTTGATTTCTTTTTCTCAAAACTACCTGTTCATATCTCTCGACAATTTTGTTATGGCTCTTCATTTTGTCAATTTGACTCAGTTTGGCATATATATAAGAAATGAGACCTTTATCAGAGAAATTTGCTGTAAAAGTTTTCTATGTTATTTTACTTTATATGATACCTTTTAACAAAATTTAGTTTTCCTGATTATCTCTTTTAGTTGATATACTTGTTTTACTCTTGATCATATAGAAGGCTTCTAACTTTATCCCCATTGCACATATTTACTGATGGTTTTGAGTATATGCTTTTTATAAACCTAAGGAAAATTTTTATATTTTCAATGTATTTCATCAAAAGATTTTTCTGTATCTGCTGAAGGCCATCGAGTTCACATCAATGACAAGGTCATACGTGCACCCTGAAATCTGCAAGGCAAGATTTACAGGAGGATAGATTTCCACCTAGGCCTCCCTGCTTGACTCTTTTCCTATTAACACTCCCTAATTAGTGATCAATATCCCCACTGAGCCCCAGCATAATACAGAAAAACACTATAGGCTATTATTAGAACCCTTACAAGCCCCCTACAAACTCCTAGGAAAAGCCCCACCTTTATATGTAATAATACAGAAATTCCCCTAGAGTCTCCCCATAACAAACCAGCAAATAGTGAGTTAATGCTAAAGATTTTAAAACCTTAACTTAGATACACAGGGGCCTGCAAAAACAGGCCAAGTCCCCCCCCCCCCCCCCCCCCGCTTCCTGATCCCTGATTCGGTAGTTAACAATGGATGATAAATGGAGAAATTATACTCAAAAGTTGGTACATCCCATTCCACTGACTGGACTGCTTTCTCCACCCCATAGCCAAGGAGACAAGTAAACGCACCTTGAAAAGTTGTTAGTAACAAAGTTGTTAGTAACAAGGTTGTTGGTAACAAGGTTGGTGTATGACTTGTTAACTATCTCCAAGAAAAGACACATGTTGATTATAGAACATCCATGCCAACCCTGTATGTAACCTTAAGAAAGAAAAAGTATAAAAAAGAAGTCAGCAGATGGCATGAGGGGAGCCTCTGTGAACACCATCTCAATCTCTGGCTGTGCTCATTCAACCCACTGAAAACGACACACCCCCAAATTCCTGTCCTACGAAAACAGGTCTTTTGCATGTATCTATTGATATGTTGATTGATTATTATTATATACTGATTATCTCTTTTAATTAGGTCTATTTTTTGCTTTGATTTTATCTGAGATCATGATTACTACCCCTACTTTTTATACTTTAGGTAAAGTATAATAGATCTTTTCCATCTCCTTATTTTAGTTATATATATATATATGTTTCAGGCGAGTCTCTTATAAACAATAGATTGTAGGATTTTTTTTTCTAATCCATTCTAGTGTCTGCTTCCTTTTTATGGGTCATATTCACAGTTCTGATTACTGTGTATTTCCCTCCATCCTACTTTCTTCTGTTTATCCTTTTCTCTCTCTTTTTATCCTCTTCTTAAAAGCTTGTTTTGCTTCTGACTACTGCCTCACTTAATCTGTCTTCCCTTTTATCATCCTCTGTCCATTTCTCTTATATTCTTCCCCTATTTCCCTGTTGGGAAGCTAGTTTTCTATGCCCAAGTGAGTGTATTCATATACATTCTTTCCTCTCTGAATCAATTCTGATGAGAGAGAAGTTCAAAAATTGCCCACCTTCACCCAATGTCCCCTTCTGCTGTAAAAGTGTATCTCTTTTATGTCTACCTCTCCCTTCCTCATTCTTCCAGAACATCCCTTTTTCTCACCTCTTATTTTTTTTAGATAATTCCCACATAATTGATTCACACCTGAGCCCCTGTGCCCTCTGCCTATGTAAACTGCTTTTTACTGACCTAATAATGAGAAAGTTTTTGGGAATTGCATGTATTGTTTTTTATATAAGAATGCAAATAGTTTTTCTTTATTGAGTCTCATGGTTCATCTCTTATTTTTACCTATTTGAGTCTTGTGTTTGAATGTAAAATTTTCAATTCAGTCCTGGTCTTTTCATCAAGGAAACTTAGAAGTCCTCTATTTCATTAAATATCCATTATTTTCCCTGAATGATTATACTCAGCTTTGTTCAGCAGGTGATTCTTGGTTTTAATTATAGCTCATTTTTTATGGAATATCATATTCCAAGTCCTCTGCTCATTTAATGTAGGAGTTGTAAGTCTTCTCTGTTCCTGGCAATGGCTCCATGATATTTTAATTGTTTCCTTCTGGCTGATTATAATATTTCTTCTTTCACCTTAGAATTTTGGAATTTGGCTATAATTCCTGTGAGTGTACATTTTGGGATCTCTTTCAGTAGGTGATTGGTAGAGTCTTTCAATTTTTATTTTATCCTTTGGATCTAAGATACAGGGCAGTTTTCCCTTATAATTTCTTGAATATGATGTCCATGCTCCTTTTTTGACCATGATTTCAGGTAGTCCAATAATTCTAAAATTATCTCTCTTCACTCTATTTTCTAGGTCAGTTGTTTTTCCTATGAGATATTTCAAATATTCTTCTATTTTTCATTCTTTTAACTTTGTTTTATTGTTTCTTGATGTCTCATGGAGTCGCTAGTTTACACTTTTTAATTCTAATTTTTTAGAACTTATTTTCTTCAGCAAGCTTCTGTACTTCCTTTTCCATTTGACCTATTCTGCTTTTTTAGAAAATTCTTGTCTTTAGTGAATTTTTGTGCTTCTTTTACCATTAGGCCAGTTCTGTTGTTTTTTTTTTAAGATGTTGTTTTCTTCAGTATTTTTCTTTGCCTCTTTTACCAAGCTGTTAACCCTCTTTTCATAATTTTCTTGCATCATTCTCCTTTCTTTCCTCAGTTTTTCCTCTCACCACTCATCTCTTTTTTTTAACTCTCAAGAATTCTCACAGGGCTTGTATCCAATTCACTTTTTGAGGCTTTATCTATAACTGTTTTCACAATACTCTCTCACTTTGAGTTTGTTTTGGTCTTCCCTGTCACCACTGTAGCTTTTTATTGTCAAATTCTTTTTTTCTTTGTTGTTCACTCATTATTCCAGCCTATTAATTCAATTATCATCTCTATGTTAATGATTCTCAAATCTACTTACCTAGCCCTAATCTCTCTGCTACCTTTTAGTTTCTCATCTCCAATTGCTTCAAATTGAATTTCCCATAGACATGTTAAATTCAATTTGTGCAAAACTGAAAGCATTATCTTTCCCACTAATCCTTCCTTTCTTCCAAATTTCTCTATTATTTTCAAGGGTACCACTATCCTCCCAGTCACCCAGGCTCACAACCTAGGTGACATCCTTGACTCCCTCACTCTCATGTCCCTTATCCAATATGCTGCCAATGCCTGGCAAGATCTATCATTTACACCTTCCTCTCTCCTCTGACATTGCCACCATCCTAGTTCAGGCCCTTATCACCTCACACCTTGAATATTATAATAGCTTGCTGTCTGGCACAAGTGTCTCCCCACTCCAGGCCATTTGTCTTTCAGCTATCAAAGTGATTTTCCTAAAGCTCAGGTTTTTTTTTTCACTTCCTTCCACCATCCCACTCAATGCAATAGCTCTCTATCACATCCAGGATAAAAAACACAATCCTCTATTTAGCATTCAAAACCCTTCATAACTTTCACTGTCCCCACCCCTCCAACATTATTACATCTTACTCACATATTCTGAGATCCAATGACACTGGCCTCTTTGTTTTCCTAATTCAAACACTTGATCTCCTATCTCCAAGCATTTTCTCTGGCTATCCTGCTTTCCTGGAACAATCTCCTTCCTCATCTCTGTCTCTTGGATTTCTTCAGCTCTTAGCTAAAATCCCAGTTTCCAGATCCCCTATAATTCCTTCCCTCTATTGATTATTGTCTCCCTCATTATACTGTGTGCTTCTTGAGAGCAGGAACTTCCCCCCACCCCCTTCTTTGCATTCCCATTCTTAGCACAGAACTTGTCACATTATAGCTGCCTAATAAATGCTTGAAATCAAATGTTTTCTTGATATCTTGTAGAAGCTATTTTGATCTTTGATAAGAGACTCCTTTCCTTTTACTGATCTATCTCTTATCTTTTGTGCCACAAGAGTTAATAAGTTATTTCTGTTGATATGCCAGGCCACCAGACTGAGCACAGCTGGCTCCTGGCCTCTGACCTTTGCTGGTCCTACTCCTGACCTCAGGTAGGACCAGAAAAATCATCATAAGGAAAGTATAGTCCTTGTCCCTCTCCTATGCAGAGTATCTTAGACCAGAAGTGTCAAACTTAGATAAAAATGGATTTCCAAGGTTTGCTACTCCCCATAATTTCTCTGATTCTTAGTTTCTTCATCTGTAGAATGAAAGGATTGAATGAGATGGTCTCAAAGTTCCTTTTGACTCTCTGTCTGGGACCCATAGACTTTGAACAGTCATTATTGATTTTTAAAAAGAATAAACTAGCATTATCTATGTTCTATTTTATTTATTTTGTTAAATATTTGTCAATTGCATCTTTTTTGATTAACTATTTTATATGTAACATAGCATAATATATAACATAATAATATAGTACGTATGATCTGTTATAAATATGTAACAAATTATAATAAATATGCTTATCCAAGAGAAACATATCCTCACATTAGTCCTGTACTCTCTCATTCTCTGTTTCCCCTTCTTTCCCAACTCAATGCTCTCCCCAAAAAGGCAGGTAGTATAATATAGGTTGTACATATATTATCATGTAATACATATTTCCCTATTTGTCATGTAGTGAAAAAAGACATTAAAATTGTATCTTAACACACACACACACACACACACACACACACACACACACACACACCCTTACCTTCCATCTTGGAACCAATACTAAGTAAAAATTCCAAAGCCAAAGAGTGATAAGGGTTAAGCATTTGTGATTAAACAACTTGCCTGTGGGTCTATCACATAGCCAGAAAGTATCTGGAGTAAGAATTGAACCCAGGGCCTTCCATCTCTAGCCCTAGCTCTCTGTCCACTGAGCCACTTAGCTGACTCCGCAATTATGTCTTAATTTGATTCAGGCCAAGGAAAAGAGTTTTGTTGACTGCTTAGAGTCTGTGGATCCCAAACTAAGAGTCAGAAGGGATCATTCTAGTCCAATTATCTCATTCTATAGATTAAGAATCTGAGAGTCAGAAAAATTAAGGGGAGTGGCAGATGTCACACAAATGACAAGGGGTAGAATGGAGATTTTAACATAAGTCCTTTGGTTCCAAGTCCATCCTTTCTCCCTTATCTCCAGTCTGCTGCCTCTTTTTGTATACTTCTTTCATTGTCTTTCTAAGAGACTTTAATTGTGAAATGTCCTCCCTAGTCTATATTGAACGAAATATCATTGGGGAAAAATTGTCACCCACCTCCCCTTTCTTAATTCTTGATTAATTTCACTTTTCCCATAAGATAGAGCTCCAAGAGGGCCACAATGAAGCAACAATCATGATTCTTTTCCATAGAAAAACCATACATTTTAATTTAAAGATCTAGAGCAGGAAGGGACCTTTAGTCATGCAGTCTTATTTCTTGTTTTATGGAAGAGAAAAAAGATCAAGAGAACTCAAGTGAGTTGCCTAGTATCACCCAGGTAGAAATAGCAGAGCCAGAATTCCAACTAACAATCAGCCTTCTTGCCATGGTAACTGCATTACCTCAAACCCAAAGTTGGTGATACCTAAAAAACCATTTGCAGAGGCAAGCTGAGAGGCTTTCTGTTCAGACATGCCCAGGGCTAGACTATTCAAATGACCCCAAAGTTCTTTCTCTGCCTCTGTTAACTGGTAACATAAAATTTACAGGTATAAGTGATGAACACCAACTGGCTTTGAAAAGGGTAGGAAAGAAATCATTGCACTGTCAAATGTAGATAACAACTCTTCTTGACAATAAATTTTCTAGAAAATGACCTTTACTAGAGCTAATTACTTAGTTGCAGAAAAATCTAATGTTATTAATATATCTACTGCTTTTACTTGAGTCTTGCAGTCAGTCCTTCAAAATCCCTACTTCTGTATTTAATTGTTTTCAGTCTCGACTCCCTGTAACTCTGACTCTGGGAGGGAGAGGTGGAGAATGGAACTTTGCCTTCTTGATCCCCCTGAACAGCTAATGCCTTCTCTGGCTTATCTCCCATAGTAAGAAAGAAAGAAAGAAAGAAAGAAAGAAAGAAAGAAAGAAAGAAAGAAAGAAAGAAAGAAA
>NC_058130.1:30680824-30690122 GCF_016433145.1 Gracilinanus agilis | reverse complement strand
AAAGATAGTAAGAAAGAAAGAAAGAAAGAAAGAAAGAAAGAAAGAAAGAAAGAAAGAAAGAAAGAAAGAAAGAAAGAAAGAAAGAAAGGAAGGAAGGAAGGAAGGAAGGAAGGAAGGAAGGAAGGAAGGAAGGAAGGAAGGAAGGAAGGAAGATCAATTGATAGATAGATAGATAGTTATATAGATAGATAGAGATAGATAGATAGATATTGATAGAAAGGTTGATAGAGATAAATAATCTATACACATACACATACACCTTGTTTATATCTAGTTGTGTGTTGTCTCCCTCATTAGACTATGAGCTCGTTGGGTGTAAGGACCACTTTTTGCCTTTACTTATATCCCTGTTGCTTAGTATTGTACTTGGCATAAAGTAGGTATTTAATAAATGTTTGTTGACTTGTCTATATACTTGTGTACATATGCATCTATATCTATATCTATATATACATATATATATGTATGCATGTGAGAGAGATTCCCATTGGCACTCAAAAACAATCAAGCTAAATTTGGAGAATGTGCTTTCTCTGGGCCACACATCAAATAGGCATTGTCAGAGGACAACCCCCTCATAACAAAATTTAGAAAGAAGGGAAAACAGTTCAACAAAACATCAATATGCCAAACATATGGCATTGTATGAAACTTACCTTTGGTAGATATATATATATATATATATATATGTGTATATATACATATATATGGGAAAATTCTTTCTCCTCTCTCTTCTTTTATGCTAACATGGATCATTGTAATTTCNATATATATATATATATATATATATGTATATATATACATATATATGGGAAAATTCTTTCTCCTCTCTCTTCTTTTATGCTAACATGGATCATTGTAATTTCATGTCATTCCATTTCCATTATTTTATTTTTCTTCTTCCTTTGATTTCCATAGTTATAGTCAATGTGTCTACTATCTTCCTAGTCTACTTACTTCATGCCATCATCTGTTAAACACTGGAAGAAGTCTAACCCTCCCATATTTACAGATGAGAAAACTAAGGCTAAAAAAAAGAAGAGTGGGAAATTCAAGTTCAACCATGGAGTTTTGAACCCAGATGATTTGAACCCAGATCCTCTGAATTCAGAGCCCCTGTTTTTTCATTCTAATAAGGTGCTCTTTACTTTACATTAGAGGATCAGTTAATAGTCATTTATAAAACACCTACTATGTGTCGAATGTGGTACTAGGCACCTTAGATACAAAGAAAGTCCATCCTCCAAGATTCTTACTTTCCAGGAGTTTATAGTCTTATTGAGTAGACAACTGATGTACAGCAAAGATATCTATATATGAGATAAACTGAATATAATTAATAAAAGGAATCCATAAACATCCATGCTTCTCTATATGCATCTTTACTATTTCTTAAAGCACAGAAATATTCTATTACATTCCTGTATAATTTGTTTGGCCATTCCACAAGTGATTGGGCATCTCTTTTGGTTCCAGATATTCACTACTACAAAAAGTGTTGCTGTTAATATTTTGGTGTTTGTAGGTTCTTTGCCATTGGCTTCCTTGGGCTATATAACTCCAAACATTCTTAGTGTGTGATTTTTGTCTACTGACTAAGTTGACATACTGGAAGAATTGAATTACAACCATATTGATAATTTCCATTTAAATGAAACCAGATGACAAAGAAATGGCAGCCAAATGTCAAAATGGCACACAGGTTATATTTAGAGAGGCAGATGAAGCAACTGGCCAAATTGGTTTTGTTGTGCAGCCAAAGGTAATAAGGAACACATAAATTCATGGGATATTCAGTCATTTTGTCTTACAGCACTCATGATGAGTATAAGTAAACAGGCCACCAAGAAAATAACCGCATCTTTTGTATTTCATCCACTTCTGAAAATGAAATAGAGAATTTCTAGGAAGAACTTGAAAAGAGTTTTTAAATTAAATCAACATGTATTTTCATAATTTATCAAAAGTGGATACAGAGGAGGGTAAAAGAAAATTGTGTTGGAAATTATATTGGTTTAGACAAAAAAATCAAGAGTCTAACCAGGTATGTAGGTTGTCCCTCATATCTAGAACATAGTCCCTCAACTGCTGTCTCTTAGAATCCCTAGATTCCTTTAAGTCTCTGATGACATGCCATCTTCTGCATAAAATCTACCCTGGTATTCCCAGTCAGTATGTTCTTCCTAAGATTAATTTGTATTTAATTTTCTCTTTATGGTTGTTGTTCTGTTTTTTGCGTCTTGTCCAACTCTTTGTGACCCTATTTGGGGTTTTCTTGGCAGAGATACTGGAGTAGTTTGCCATTTCCTTCCACAGCTCATTTTACAGATGAGTAAATTGAGGCAAACATGGTGAAGTGACTTGTCCAGAATCATACAGTGAGTGTCTGAGGCAGGATTTTAACTCAGGTCTTCCTGACTTCAGGCATGTTGCTCTATCCACTGAATCTCCAAGTAACTCTTTAATTAATTATCTCTCTGTATGTGATAATCATCCTATTCTAGGAAAAGTTTTCCAGGCCTGTTTCATTTTTACCTCTTTTGGTCTTTCCTGTCTTTGTATCCTGTGTACAAGAAGTATCACTGTGTAGCAAATAGAGAGGTAGCTGGTAAGACTTGAATTCAAGTCCTTCCTCTCACATATTGCTTTTGTGATTACAGTCATGACTCAATATCTCAGTGCTCTAAGGCAATTAATTCTCTAGATCTATAGGTTGCAAAGAAGTGCTTACCTGAAGCATCTTGCTAGAGCAAGTTTTCTTGCCTAAGTGGCTCCTATACAAATGAAATTACAGCTTTAGTATTTACTCCAGTACCTAGAATAGTGCCTTGCAAATAATCAGTATTTCATAAAGGCTTATTGAGTTGAATTAATTTGAATTTGAAGGACTATTCAAAGTTTCTCATTTGTATATGCCAAATGCTTTCTTTGAGAAGAGAATGAGAAGGTATTGAGTATGGTAAGCAGCAAGCAACATCTTTAAAAATAAAATAGGCTTCCGAATCCAACAGAAAATAATAGGTCAGGAAATTATTTCTTTTCAGCTATTTGTAGGCAACTGGATCATCAGGTATTTAGAATAAAGGTAAAAGTATGCACCAAAATGAATGGTGAAATGCAGATGAGAACAATAACGCCATACACTCACAACTCGTCCAGTCTACACTGCTCAAACAAAGCTTTGACTTTGGAAAATGGAAAATAAACAAAAGTAAAGACATTGACTCCAACTATCACCAATTTTTTAGAGAAACTTAAGAGATGTAGACTAGTCAACACAATGAAAAAGTCAAAAGTATCTCAGAAAGTGCCTCAGCCAACGAACACATAGTCTCCTTTCCAAATAGGTTATGTAGCAGGGAGAGGCAACATAACTTAGAATACAAGATCATTTTTAAAAATGTTGTTGTTCCATGTTTTTTAAGATAGAATCAATTTCATCTGTGAGCTTGTAAAATCCAGTGCTTTTTGATGCTCTTCGTGAAGGACATATTTCCTTTACATAAATAGGATATGTATAGAAGAGATCCTTTCTGGAAGTGACACTATTTTTGAGGCATTCAAGGATCAACATTTCAAAAAGAAGAAGATGACAGAAGAATTAAAGGTCATGCATAGTACTTTCCTAGGGGAAAAACATGACTGAGAAGACATTAAACCACCATCAACCTATGCACCTTTCTCAT
Organism: Gracilinanus agilis; assembly: GCF_016433145.1. Classification (NCBI taxonomy): domain Eukaryota; kingdom Metazoa; phylum Chordata; class Mammalia; order Didelphimorphia; family Didelphidae; genus Gracilinanus; species Gracilinanus agilis. The sequence continues at coordinate 30,686,436 of NC_058130.1, read as the reverse complement.
CTCTACAAAATCTCATATAAGGCATAGATTTATGTAGATATCCAGAATACTCTAATGAAAATACAAAAAAGGAGGAAGTGGGCATTTGAAGGCGATTTACTTAATGAGAAATCACAATTGTATAGTTAAAAAGATGACTGAGAATGTAATAATTCAGAACAATTCTGAGGGACTTATGAGAAAGAATGCTATTCACATCCAGAGAAAGAACTGTGGGAGTAGAAACACAGAAGGAAAAACTGATTGATCACATGGGTCGATGGGGATATGATTGGGGATGTTGACTCTAAACGATCACCCTAGTGCAAATATCAATAATATGGAAATAGGTCTTGATCAATGACATGTGTAAAATTCAGTGGAATTACTCATTGGCTGTGGGGGAGAGGAGGAGAGGGAAAGAACATGAATCATGTACCCATGGAGAAACATTCTAAATCAATTAATTAAATAAAATTTTTCAATTAAAAAAAAAAAGATGACCGAGGAGGCAGCTAGGTGGCTCAGTGGATTGATAGCTAGGTCTAGAGACGGAAGGTCCTGGGTTCAAATCTGACATCAAATACTTCCTAGCTGTATGACCCTGGGCAAGTCACTTCACCCCCATTGCTTAGCCCTTATTGCTCTTCTGCCATGGAACCAGAATACAGTATTGATTCTAAGATGCATGGTAAGGATTTTTTAAAAGGATGACTAAAAAAAGGTAAGACATAAGGCAGGCAATATGGAAGAATTGGTAGAAAACCAGCCTTAGAGTCAAGAACCCAGGACCCAGGTTCAAATCTTGCCTCTGATATACACTGGATGTGTGACTGTAGGGAAGTTACCAACCTCTCCTAATCTGGCTATAAAGCTATGTTTCAGAGAATGTGCTGGCCATTATTGGTAGAAGTAGTTCCTTATCAGGTACATCATTTCTATTAGGTTGTTGTTTTTATTTTATTTAAAGCATTTAACTTGGTAGAATAAGATGCATCCTAGAAGGTATTTCTTATGCTTTCTCATGGGAACTATCTCCCATATATATGTTTAAATTATACAAGATTTTATGACAGATGAGCCTCCAAATCTGGCTTTGCTCAATGATCTGCTAAGTATTCATATCAAATGAGATGCAAAGAATATGTTTACCTAATTTCCTGTGAAATCCTAGCAAAAGAAGGAATCCTTATGTATGCTGTAGCTTTCAAAGAGCTACTATTCACAGATGACAATTGAGGTAATTCAAAAATAAAACCTTTGAGCTTGGGGGCCTCTCCAGATGTATAATACTAGTTTGTCATTGATCATCTGGGCTCTTCCTCTTCTGGAATCCCAGATATAGAGCAGAGAGGGAATCTGAGCAAAACCACACCAGTTCTCTGTAAAAAGAGAAGGAAGACCACAACAGGGTCTCCATCTCAAGGGAAAGGATAGAACTTGGTTTTAGTTTCAGTTTCCTGGCCTTGGATAGGATGGTCTTCAGATTCATGCAGGCAGAAGAAAGAATTCGAGCAATGATCTTGTGAAAGGTCACATGGAGATTTGCCATACCCAAGTTCCTTTTCCATCTCCCTAGATGAGGGAAAGGAAGTCTGGGTCCTTTATCACCCTCATACCAGTGTAACTTGCAAATGTCCATGGATTTTATTGGAGAGCGTGATCAATTATAAGAATTGTACATGGAGACACAGTGAATTGGTATAAACTAATGAGATAAAGGATTGAGATTGGATCCAACTTGAGAAACTTACACAGGGTTTCCAGTGCCAAACTTGGCTGCCATGAAGGGCTATATCTTTAGAGATAATATTCCTCTGGAAATCTTAAATGTCTCATGTTTTCCCTCGGGTGAGTTTAATTGCATCTATGATAAAAAACCAATTTCTTTTTAGTATAACTGGCTTTATAAATATTTTGTGAAAGCTTCTAACTCTTAAAGACAGGGACATTATCCTCAGAACACAACAAAGCCATTTTAATTCAATTCTTCCTCCAAAAGATATCAGTCTAATCATCCCCAATGGAATTTCAGAATGGATGAAAAATATATATGGCGCCCTGCCTTTGACATACAGTGGAATAGGCAGGACCTTGATCGAGCCAGATGGTCTATGCACAAATCATTGATGGATTGTGCTGGGGGTTAGACAAAGAAAAAGCCTGAGATTAGATCAAACTGGTGAATCTTTATAGTGCTTCTGAAGACAAACTTTGTGGCCATAAAGGTCTATAATTTTAACACTAATATTCCTCTGAAAATTTTAGATGTGAAGTAAGTCATGGAACATCATGATTTCTGGAAAATAAGGAGCCCATGCAAATACATAAATATTATTGAAAACACCCATAGCTGGATAAGAAGATGGATTAGTCCTAAAGCAAAAATAAAATAATAGCAAAATGGTACTATTGAGTATACATACATATATACAGTGTCTCATAAATCTTATTGCTTTTTTAACTTTTAAAAACATAAAACTACACTTTGAATATACTCTGTATGCAAAGAACCAAAGAAAGGTGCTTGGGACACTAGTGATACTGGTGACACTGTGACTTGGGATCCTAGTGAGGATTAGTGAAAAACATTGAAAATGAAAATTGGGGACTGGACGAACCAACTGCAGTATGGAAACATAATGGACTATTATTGGATAATAAGAAATTACAAATATGATAAATCCAAAGAAATATGGAAAGTATATGAAATGATTCAGGAGAAAGAAATCAGAATAAGGACGATTATATATAGACACTGATTATAATAATATAAAAATTTATAATGGGAACAAAATCCAAAAAAAGTAGAGAAGAGAAAAAGATCAAAAGAGAGTATGAATCATAGGATCATAGCAGACTTTCTTAAAGTTGGTATGTACATTTTAAAAAACCAAATTATAAATAACTTGGAACTTTTTAAAGGCATGGATTGAAATGAGATGAGGATAAGAAAAATAAAAAAGGTAATATTACATATTGGGGGAGAGAATGCTAATGAAATTAAGAATCCAAGTGCTAAATATGCTATATCCTAGAAATTACATGTAAAAAAACTCTCAATATCAAGGAATATCATAGTAGCATAAAATTCATTCATTCAATGTTCAATTCAAAAGTGCAATATAATTTATTACTAAATATATTATACTTTTATATTAATATATCTGATCTATTCATATATATTTATATATTAGAGACAAACTATATTGTTTAACTAGATTATAATGTATATACCATATATTTATTTGTGTTTACATATTTTTTGTATACCATAAAAAAATGAAATCAATTCTGTTTTGACAAGAAATAATTGGTTATCAATGTTGGAGTAATTTCCAAATCTGACTTTTGCATATAGTCAAACTACTGATTTGTTAGAGCAAAAGATCAAAATCAATACGAAGTTATAAGAGAAAATTAAAATTAAAATCAATGGCATACAATCAAGGTAAAATGTTAGAAAATTTTGATCACCTCATAACGCAGCAAAAACAGCAGCCATTAGGGTGGGACAGAAGTTTACAAAAAATCTGGTGAATGGGCAACTAACTGACTCAGTGCATAGAGATTCAGGCCTAGAGATGGGAAGTTCTGGGTTCAAATTTGGCCTCCAACACTTCCTAGCTGTGTGACCCTGGCAAATCATTTAACTCCCATTGCCTCACCTAGCCTTTTAACATTTTCTGCCTTGGAACTGATACAAAGTACTCTAAGACAGAAGGTAAAGATTTTGGTGTTTTTTTTTTTAAAAAAAACTTGTTAAAGTTCCCAAGTAAGTAAAGAAATTCTGACTTTCACCTAAAATTCACTATTAATTCATCATTAAAGATGAAATTGAATGGCTAAGAAATTTCCAATATTTCTATAGTGAACTCTTTTCTCTATCAACATCACAATCCTGGATGTGCTTCCTGAGGAGGTAAGGCTAAAGAGAACAAAAGAGAAAATAACTAGTTTGGTCTAGATCTACTATTGACCAAGAAGCTCTATATGAGATGGATGATTTTGAGGGTATTGAGATTTTGGTTCTTAAAGAGAGAGAATACAAAAAGTTTCAGAAATATCTCAGACTTTATCATAAAGGGAAAAAAATAAAGATAATCTAAAAAATGGGAATAACTACCATCCCACATACCAATTTTCCCAAGTCTATGAAATTTTATGAGAATCATCTATTTATTTCAAGAGCATCTTTGATGACGAGAACAGACAGTGTCTTATAAACAACATTCCACAGGGGACCACATCTTTATAGATCCACAATTGACTGAAAGATGCAGAGAATACAACACTCCACTTTGCCAGTGTCTGTTTACAGTTTTTAAAAACTCCAACTTCTGATTTGATGAAAACAAGATGGCGGCATAGTCAAGGTGCTTCTCATTTCTTCCTTGAAAGACTGAACGACAGAGACCACCTTTTTCTATAACTGGTTATTATGATCAGGTATAAGACTGGGGGGAAGCACAGATGCTGTCATGGAGTGAGAGCAGAGAATATCCCATATGCCCCATCAAGACCCATATTGCCAATAATTCTAAAAGAAGGCTCTTAGGCATATTGAATGAATCTCTTGTGGAAGATTAGCAGAGGACATAAACAAGAGCCATCTAAAGGGGGAAGGCATGAATGGGTAGAAATATAGTTGGATGCAGAGGAAGCCTGGTAAATAGAGAGTCAGGCCTGAAGACACGAGGTCCTGGGTTCAAATCTAATCTCAGACACTTTCTAGTTGAGTGATCCTGAAGGAGTCAATTAACTTCCTCCATTGCCTAGGGCTTACTGCTCTTCTGCCTTGGAACTGATACTTAGTATTGATTCTAAGACAGAAAGCAAGGATATATATAAATAATATATTATATATAAATATATAAATATATAAAATATATAAAATATAAATATATATGCATATATAAATATATATATATATATATAATCTGGAGGGAACTCCTCTGCTAATGTAATCAGAATAATCAAAGTGTTGGAACATCCAAAATATATTTCTGGAGCACTATATGCTATATCCCAGAAATTATATATTAAAAAATTCAGTGTCAAAGAATATCATAGTAGCACAAAATTCACTCATTCAATATTCAATTCAAAAGTGCAATATAAATTATTATTGAATATATTAAATTTACATATGAATATTTCATATTCATATGTATTTTATATGATATAAAAACTATGTTGCATAACTAGATTCTATTATTTGTACATATACATTTGGGTTTACATCTATTTTTGTTTACCATAAAAATGGAAATCAATTCTATTTTGACAGAAAATGATTGGTTCTTAATATTGGAAGGTATTAGAAGGAAAGAAAAAAAAAGAGCATTTAGTGTGTGCCGAGCATTAGCCTAAACACTTTATAACTATTGTCTCATTTGATTCTCACAACATTCATCAGAGGTAGGTGCTATTATTACGCCCATTTTAAAGAAGAACCTGAAGCAAACAGAGGTTAAGTGACTTTCCCTGGGTCACACAGCTAGTGTCTCAGGCTGTATTTGAACTCAAATCTTTCCAAATCTGAGTCCAGTGCTTTATCTGTTGCTTTACCTATCTGCTAACTAGATTTAATTCCCAATGATAGAGGAAATAAAACTCCCATTAAGAGGCAC
>NC_058130.1:30654410-30661621 GCF_016433145.1 Gracilinanus agilis | reverse complement strand
GAAGGAAGGAAGGAAAGAAGGAAGGAAGGAAGGAAGGAAGGAAGGAAGGAAGGAAGGAAGGAAGGAAGGAAGGAAAAGAAAGTTATGTAGATATATTTTACCCCATAGGAGCATAGATTCTGAGCTCAAAGGAATTTTAAAAGTCATCAAATTCAACACTGAAATAGAGGTCAAGGGAGGTTAAGTGACTTGTTCAGAGAATATGGAGAGTAGGTGTTTGGGGCAGTATTTGAATTCATGTCTTTCTTATTCAAAGTCTAATATTCTATTTTCTCAGCCTCCAAGTTACTTCTAATTGGGTACTGAAGGAAAAATTTTGATCCATTCCTTTTCGGGAGTGGGGAAGGGTCTAGACATAACTTTATCCTTATATAATGGACTCCTGGAGCAAAAATTCCCTCCACCAATGTAAATTAACAATTCATGTATGTAACATCTGGGGTGCTATACAAATACTATTCTAGCTTCAACATATTCTGTGAGTACACATCCACTTGAAATCATATATCTTCAGACCCCACCAAAGTGTTTACTTTTACTAGTCAGCTAGAGGACACAGTGAATTCACAACAAAGATATTTAATAGAATAAAGTTCCTTTAGAGTAGAGATGGTTTCATTTTCTGTAGTTGTGTCCCCATCTTTGTAACACAGAGGTTGGCATAAAGTGGGTACTTACTTGCAGACTGAATTAAATACCATTGTGGCAATAGAACACCTACCCCCCCCCCAGTAAACCTGAGGGCATACTTTCCCACAAATACATAAACTATCAGCAGAGGAAGAAAAGGGACAAGACTTGCAATTATACATGGAGGTACACACAAAAGGAAAATGTGTGGCCAAGACAATTCTGACACTATTGGGCTGCAGCCAAACCCTGGTGATATCATCATGCAGTTCCTTCTGCTCTGTTGAGTACATTATCTCTGCTGGAAGTTGCTCTGCTGGGCTTGTAATTATTCCCAGGTGTCACTACTTGACTCATAATTGGGGAACTTCTCTATGCTACCAGCCTGTGCATTTCTCACTTCACTTTAGGGCAACATACTTATTATCCAACTTGTCTCCAGTCTGCTATAGTACAATGACTAAAAAGCCTCTCTCTGATAAGAGCAGGTTGATAGCTCTTTTGATGTATAGTCAGCATACCTAGCTAACAGCAATGAACAAAATTCAGCCAGAATGTCTCCAGGCTAAGATAAAGTCTTTCTTATCCTGGCTCTGGACCCAGAGGATTTAAGTTCCTAACTCACTTCCTTCTGCTAGAAGGCTCACTATCTCAGTACCTAACTTAGAGTTGAGAAGGTCCCCTTTATAATGAGACAATTCTTAACTTGCCACCTGAATTCTCTTTCAAATCATTTTAATAAACACCAAAACGCAACATGGGTTTGAGGCACATTTACATTCAGCCCCCCCCCCCAAGATCACAGAACTAGAGCCAATAAAATCTCAGAGGCCAGTTCGTCCAATTCATTTCCCCATTTCACAGATGAGGAAAGTGAGTCTCAGGAAAGTTAGATGACTTCCCCAAGGTCACAAAGGTAGTAAACTACAGAGAGGGGATTAGAACTCCATTCCTGGTTCCAGAGCCAGGAAATATTAACAAATCACCCCCATCCTTGTCGTACAAATAATTCTAAGCTACTAGGTATTAAATCTCTGATATGAGGGTTTATCAAACTCTTTTCAGGCCTGATTTCCTCCTTTGGTGTCCACCTGCCACCTGACTCTCACTTGTGCCTCCAAGTAGCCTGTACCACGGCCATACCCCAGTGTGAGATTTCATTCAGAAGGCAATATTTATGCTGCGTCTTAAAGGAAGCCAGGGAGCTAGGAGATAAAGGTAAGGAAGAGAAACATTCCAGGCATGAGGAACAGGCAGAGAAAATGTCAGGTGCCCAAAAATGGAGTGTTTTGTGGATTGGATCATAAAGTCTGTAGAGAGCAGTGAAGGGTAAGAAGACTGGAAATGTAGGAAGAACCAGGTTGTGGAGAGCTTTCAAAGCCAAACATAGCTTTTTACACTGGATCCTAGAGGTAATGGGGAGACCAAGAAGGTTATTGAGTAGGGGGCTGACTTGGTCAGACCTGTGCTTTAGGAAAATCCCTTCAGCAGCTAAGGGGAGGATGGATTGGAGTGCGAGAAAGTTGATGTGAGGACGCCAATCAGCAAGGCTAAAACAACAGTCCAGATGTGAACTGATGAGTACCCGTGTGAGACTGGTAGCCTACCTCATAAGGAGACCTCCAAGCAATCACAAAGAAAGTGCTTTGAGCCAACGTCTTTCATCCCTGAGTTCATATAGCCCATGGAAAAGGAGCACCAGCTCCTCAAAGACCAAGGGACTGGTATCAGGAAAATCTGAATGTAAATCCTACCTCTGACATTTACTAGCTGTGTGATCCCAGGCAAGTCATTTAATCACTATGTGCCTCAGTTTCCTAATAATATATAATTAGAATGATATATATAATATATAATTATATATATAATATAATAATAGATAATAATAGCACCTGCCCCACAGGGTTATTTCAAGGATCAACTCTGTTGTTGCATCTAAAGTACTATACGATGCTAACTTTTATTACTGTGATTTTTATTGCCTGGCATAGGTGAAGTACAGGCTGTTACCACCGATGGTCATCCTGTTCTTGATGCTGATGGCACTGTACTTTGTAAGGGAATAGATGAAGGCACAGATGCTAAAACTCATGATCAGAGGGAAAAAAGACTGGATCGCTATCTTAGGACAAAATTTAGAAGGTGCCAGCTGGAAGGGACCATCTTTGAATCATGCCAAGACTCTGCCATAGTCCCATTTCTCTTTTATCTCCATCTCACTTGATGACCTTATTGGCTCCCATGGGTTTAATTATCATCTCTAGGCAGATGACTAAATGTCGGTACCACTTCAAAAACAAAGATAAACAGTATAATATAGCATACTATGTGCTGCCCTCATACTAAATCCTGGGGATATGAAGAAAGGCAAAAGCCAATCCCTGTCCTTGAGGAGCTCACACTCTGAAGAGGAAGATAATATTTGTTCTCAATAAACTCTAGGTCCCTATTACCTCAAGGATCAAATCTCAACTCCTCTGCCTGTCACTTAGAATATTTCATCACCTTATCCCATCCAGAGTCACTTCCCATTGCCCAGATGCATCCCACGGTCCAGCCAAGTGAGTATTATTCATCCTCATTCAAGAAGACATTCCTCTATAGCAACCATTTCCATTCCTTTGCACTGGTTATACCCAGGTCTGGAATGCAGCATCCTCACCTCCAAATTTAGGAATCCCTCGCTCCCTCCAAGACTCACTTCCATTGGCCTCCATTGGTCCTCCCTGCTGCTTTCCTACCTCTCCCTCTCTCGTCTAACTGAATTTGTTCTCCTCATACTTATGTAGCTGCTGTCTTCTCCCATGAGGATATTGGAGTCCTAAAGGGAAGGGACCGTTGTGTGCTTCTCTTTGAATCTAGAGTTCAAAGTAGTTGATCAATGCCTGGTGATTGCTTGAGATATCCTATAAAACTTTTGGATTTCACATTGAAACGTTTCCCTTGATTTCTGGTTGAGGAGATTTGGGAGTTTGGGGTGAGTAAAACATTAAGATGAGAAGATAATTAGGGCTGAACTTCCCTTAGGATTCTTAACAGTTTTCAATATCTCACTTGCACTATCAAAGATTTTGAGATATCTAGGAAAAAGGAGGCAAGGATAGAATGAGGAAAATGAGTTACAGCCAAAAACAAAAATCAACTGTTTATAAGCCTGGGGAGGGGAAGAGAAGACCCTGCCCCATTTTCTCCCACCAAGGAGCATTGGGAAAGAGTTTGTGGACAAGGTTGAGCTTTATATATCAGTAGAATAGACAATGGACCTTAGCTTAGACAGCATGAGATCCAAGAGACACAGGAAAGCCTCATTGCCCACAAATACTCCCCAGTGATATTACTATTAGCAATTTCTATGCTTTGGGGCAAGCATTTCCCTCATTCTGGCTCCCTCTTTTACAATGAAGAGACCCCTGACAGTGAATGACACCCTAAGTCCCTAATTCCTAAATATGAATTTGTTTCTCAAAATCCTTTTCCTAGACAGGAGAGAAAGCTGGTCTATGACAAGATGGAGCTGGGAAAGAGAAGGGAGGAATCCATGACATTGAGGGATTGATGGTGAGAAAGGCAAGATCACACCAAATAAATGGAGGGAACAACAAAGATAAGCTTGCTGACACTTTGTCCTCCTCCCCCCAATTCTTCTGAAGTTATTTTGGGAGCTGGAAGAGGAGGCCATTCTTGGGGCCTCAAAATGTAGATTTTGAACCCCTTTCTCCCACGGCTTATACTTAGATGCAATAGGGGCATCATTTATATCTGGACACATCTCTGGGGAACCAGTGGTTCATGGGAAGTGATAGCTAGAAAGAATTTAAGCCTCCATTTGTAATCACTGAAGGATGATATCACACCCAAGCACATAGATAACTACTATATATTTCCTTCTTTGCTATTAAAGTGGAGTTTCTTAGCCAGAGGTCCAAGGATCACGGGTAAATTTCAGGGAGTCTGTGAATTTGAACGAGGAAAAAGAAAATCCATTTTTATTTTCACTTATCTCCAAGTGAAATTTAGCATTTCCTTCCATTATGAAAGTATAAAGTATCATTCTGAGAAAGGGTCTGTGGGCTGCACTAGACTGCCAGCGGGAGCCATGACACAAAAGAGGTTATGAATTCCTGCACTAAAGTTTGATACAGACCATTTCCTTCTCTTTGGTTCCACCTCCTTTGTCTAGATAGCTCCAAATCCCTCAGATGGCATCAGGAAGAAGGTTTTGTTTTTCTTTCTTCTTCAATAGGGATAATTGGAAGAAGAGGCAGATTTTCATTCATTGAGAAAAATCAAATTTAATTTTTAAAAAGGATATTGAGAAGGACAAGGCCAAGAAGCCCAAATGATAGCTCAACCCTCACTTTCTGTCCATTTACTCTTCCTAGTCTGCTGTAACCAATTATGAAGTGCCTTATTGATGTATTTTTTTAATTTAATTAATTAATTTAGAATATTTTTCCATGTTTACAAGATTCATGTTCTTTCCCTTCCCTTCCCCGACCCCCCTCCCATATCCAACACGCAATTCCACTGGGTTTTACATAAGTCATTGATCAAGACCTATTTCCATATTATTGATATTTGTTCTAGGGTGATCGTTTAGAGTCAATATCCCCAATCATATCCCCATCAACCCATGTGATCAGGCAGTTGTTTTATTTAATTAAGGAAGGAGAAACAATACTAAAGACCAACCACCTTTGGGGCACAAATCCTAAGTCCAGTATGGTCATTACTTATCTATAATACCCAACATACCTTTTGGCAAGAGATGCCAGCACTTTCCGGTGAGTACAATTTTTTTAACAAACCCTCACCTTCTGTCTTAGAATCAATACTATATATTGGTTCCAAGGCAAAAGAGCAATAAGGGCTAGGCAATGAGGGTGAAGGGATTTGGCCAGGGTCACACAGCTAGGAAGTGTCTGAGACTAGATTTGAACTCAGAACTTTCTATCTCTGGACCTGCCTCTCTATCCACTAAACCACCCAGCTGCTCCATGAGTACAATTAAAAAACATGTTTCTCTGCCATCCCTCCTGATCAAGAGAATTCCAATGGAGCAAAAATGTCCATCCCTTTTTTCTTGCTTGCCAAGATCCCTATTTATAACTTGCAAAAAGTTGGCAGATCTGGAGGAATAGAGCCCTTCCAAATTGCTTTACCAGCTCTGGAAGGCTCTTGCATTCCATAGCTCACCCTTAGGTTCTTGATTCACATGGCGGGGTACGGGTGACAGGAGGGAGAAAGGAGGGCATTCAAAATCGCCGAAATCCTGCTCTTTTCTGAGTTACTCCATAAGGCCGTCACTCAGGGAAATTAACTCTAACTCAGTCATGGGCAGTGTGTGGTTGGGCAGCCCTGGCGATGCTGATAGATCCGAGGAACCCTCGCATGCATGAATGCTGGAGGCTACACTCTTCTTACCAACTACTTCTGAAAAGCATCGCGGGGTCATCAGCTCTGAACTAGAAGGGACCCCAAATGCCATGGAGTCCTTCATTGTTGTTGTTCGGTCATTTCAGTCTTGTCCAACTCCTTGTGACCTCTGTGGGGTTTTCTTGGTCAAGATACTGGAGTGGTCTGCCAATTCCTTCTCCAGCTCCTTTTACAGATGAGAAACTGAGGCAAACGGGGTTAAGTGACTTGCCCAGGGTCATACTGCTAGGAAGCATTTGAGCTGGTTTTGAATTCAGGTCTTCCTGGCTCCAGGTCCTGGTCCTCTTATCCACTACTCTACCTACCTCCAGGTATAACTCCCCCACTTTATTTATTTATTTTTAATTTCTTTTTTACAAACTCTTACCTTCCATCTTAGAATCAATGATTTGTATTGGTTTCAAGGCAGAAAAGCTGTAAGGATAAGCAATGGGGATTAAGTAACTTGCCCAGTCATACAGCTAGGCAGTATCTGAGTTAAATTTGAACCCAGGATCTCCCATCTCTAAGCCTAACTCTCAATTCACTGAGCCACCCAGCTGCCCCTTTACTCCCTCATTTTACAGATGAGCCAAAATCAAGTGATTTGCCTCAGTCACAGAACTAGTAAATGTCTAAGGCAGAATTTGAACCCAAATCTTCCTGACTCCAAGTCCAGTGTTCTATCCATCCTACCTCATTGCTCTCACAAGGAGAACCGGTTTCATCAAAGAACTGATTCTTGCTTGGACTTCTCCTGTTGCTGAAAACTCACAGGGGGAAGTTTTTATTGTGGTCGACATCTTTGAACTTCTTCCGAGAGAGAGAGAGAGACAGAGAGAGAGAGACAGAGAGAGACAGAGAGAGACAGAGAGACAGAGAGAGAGAGAGAGAGAGAGAGAGAGAGAGAGAGAGAGAGACAGAGAGAGAGAGAGAGAGACAGAGACAGAGAGACAGAGACAGAGACAGAGAGACAGAGACAGAGACAGAGACAGAGAGACAGAGAGAGACAGAGAGAGAGAGAAACAGAGAGAGAGACACACAGAGAGAGAGACACAGAGAGAAACAGAGAGAGAGAGAGAGAGAGACAGAGAGAGACAGAGACAGAGAGAGACAGAGAGAGAGAGACACAGAGAGAGACACAGAGAGAGACACAGAGAGAGACA
>NC_058130.1:30640439-30654310 GCF_016433145.1 Gracilinanus agilis | reverse complement strand
AGAGAGAGACACAGAGAGAGACACAGAGAGAGACACAGAGAGAGAGACAGAGAGAGAGACAGAGAGAGAAACAGAGAGAGAGAGAGAGAAAGAGAGAGAGAGAGACAGAGAGAGAGACAGAGAGAGAGACAGAGAGAGAGAGACAGAGAGAGACAGAGAGAGAGAGACAGAGAGAGACAGAGAGAGACAGAGAGAGAGGTCCTATGACAATGGGACAAAAGACCAGACAGGCCATTTGCTTGGAGGCCAGGGGCCATAAAAGATTTTCTCCAGGATGATGATGACGATGATGATGATTCTTTATTCATCTCTCTAATCCTAACAGTCCGTGATGAATTACCCGCATTAATCTCTCTAACAATATCAGGCTTCAGAACTTGTGGGCCATATGTTCATGTCACTGCCTTCGGTAAATAGATATTCTAAATATGCATCGATCTGGCATGTTTCATGATTATTTATCAAAATGTTCCCTTGTCTCTTCACACTCCTATTAATAACAATAATAAAGAATAATGCTGGGTGCCAACCAGGCAAGGAGATTCCCAACGCCACATTTAGGTTTCAAGCTTAATGAAGGTTATTTGTAACCATTAGGAAAAGAAAGAGAGCAAGAAAGGCAGATTTTCTGGAGGACAAAATCCTGTCTCTTTTACGGCCCTGTCTACCACCAATGCCGAGTAAAAGAGAGGGAGAAATCCAGCTTGGCCAGATCTGGTTCCAGCAAGAATTTTTTTTTCAATGACCTGGGTTGGAATGAACATTATTTATTTGGGGAGCCCTGGGTGTTCCACTGTGAAATCATGTGCATGCCATATTTGGATAGCCATTCCCTCCCCTTTCCCGAATTCTAGAGAGGAAATTTAAGGCCTTTCTCTTCTCTCTCTCCCCACATGATTTCCTTTTAGGCTGCCACAGTCAACAACAGTCATACTAAAATTTTTAAACCTTGGGAGGAATCGTAACCTGAAGATGGCATGTCTAACATTTACAGCCACAAATTAGGATAATATTTATCCATTTGGATTTTCTAAAGGATGGACATTTGGTTTTCCTACCGTTTTTGCAAGGGAGAAAAATGATCTATGCCTCTCAGGGCTTTTCCAAACATGCTCAAGACATTTTCACAACAGATAGCAAGGGTGGGGTCTCTTTCTGACAGTTTCCTTAATGTACTTTTAATTCCTAGCATGGGTGCATTCAAAAAGGTTAGATTTTTTTTTAATCTAGGATTATTTGGGGCAGCTGGGTAGCTCAGTGGATTGAGAATCAGGCCTAGAGATGGGAGGTCCTAGGTTCAAATTTGGCCTCAGACACTTCCCAGCTGTGTGACCCTGGGCAAGTCCCTTGACCCCCATTGCCCACCCTTACCACTCTTCCACCTAGAAGCCAATACACAGAAGTTAAGGGTTTTAAAAAATAAATAAATAAATCTAGGATTCTTTTGTGGGGTGTGGAGACAAGAGCAAGTAAAAGGACAGGTGTTTGCTATAACCTTGATTGAACTCTACTTTAACAGAATAAAATCTCAAAATCCCAGCTCTCTAGGATACAAGCCTGGACCAGTTACTGACACGCTGGATCTCAGGTACTCTCTGCCTCTTGAAATGATTTTGTACATATCTTGTATTTTTTTTTTCTTGTGTTGATCTTGTAGAGCTACACCAGACTATAAGCTCCTTGAAGTCAAGGGTTATTTTGCTTTCATTCTACGTGTAATTTGTCATTAGAGAAATAGCTTCTTACCACCAGGCTTCGTATTGGTGATGCCCTTGGTTTTTAGCAATCTCCCTCTTGAAATTGCTTTCTAGAATACATCACTTGAGCTACTTTCCCAATTCCTCCTAGAACTGACAGGACCAGGTCTCCAGAGGATAACTGACTTCTCCTCTTCTCTCTCAGTGCTCTACAAATAGCCCTGGCAGTCAGTGAAATCTCTAGTACTGTCTCACATGAGCCCCCACAAGTGTTCCCTGATGATTATCAGCAAGGCTAATTGGCTTTAGGAAAGGGTGTTTACTATGTAGGTCTAGCCAGGACAGTTGTTACTGAAACATCCTTGCAAAAGGAGGTCATTTTGGCCTTTGAACACAAAAGGTCCCTGGGGAAAGTGAGCTCAAACTGAGAAAACACATGAAGCCAAAGGTAGACATTCATAGCTCTGGGTTACTGGAAATTCTTTTAGACATTCATGGAGTCCTCATGAAATGCCCCTTAGGCGTATCTCCCTGCGGACCTCAGAAGGTCCTGAAGCTACCTTTCTTCAGTGTGCCCAGTTTGACCCTCTGTGTGTCTCTCGATTTTCCGTGTAGATGCTGCCATCAGTCACTCCTGCTTTAGGGATACCCCTACCAACATCAGTGGGAACTCCAGATATTGTGACCTTTCAAAAATCTGCAAGATTGTCACTTTGATAGGTCTTGATCCATGACACACGTAAAACCCAGTGGAATTGCTCGTTGGCTACAGGAAGGGGGTGAGAGGAAGGGAGGGAAAGAACATGAGTCATGGAACCATGAGAAACTATTCTAAATTAATTAAATAAATAAAACTTTTCAAATTAAAAAAAAAAAGACTGTCACTTTGTCAGTGGGGATAGGGAGTAAAGGGTGAGAAGAGAAGCTTCCATCTTGCTCTTATTCTCTCTTAGGAATTTTTTGATATTGAATCTAATCACTACTCAGCTGGCAGCCAGATGGTGCTGTAGGTAACAGTACCAGCCCAGAAGTCAGGAATCCTCATCTAGCCTCAAATACTTACTAGCTTTGTGACTCAGAGCAAGTCACTTAGCCCTTTGCCTTAGTTTTCTCACCTACAAAATGAGCGGGAGAAGGAATTGGCAGACCACTCCAGAATCTTTGCCAAGAAAACTCCAAATGGGGGTCAGGAAGAGTCAAACATGACTGAAATGACTCAATGACAACAACTGATATACTCCTAAAGTGGATAAATTCCCAGACTGGGATCCTGGTTTAACCATGATCCTATTGGGCATGCCTGATTCTTTTCCACCAATCACAAGATATTTCCTATGTGGTATCATCGGCTTTCATCCGGTGACCCAAAGACCCAATGACGTTTTCAAATTTATTAGAAACTTATTCACACCAAGTTTACTTTTGATTGATAAATTAAATCTAAAGACTATTCCTTCTGTAATTAATTTGATTTATCTCTTTGTATTTGATTTGTATTTATTGTCTAAGGCTGATACTATATCTCTCCAGTAGAATGTAAACACCTTGAGGAAAGGGATCATTTTTGTCTTTATTTTACATTCTCTTTACCACACCCACAATGCCTAGCACACAAAGAAGTGCTTAATAAAGGTTTCTTGGACTGAATCAAATGGAATATCATAGCATTGTTCTCCCATCTGGCTTTCCTTAAAGAACATCTTTAGAAACAAAAAGAAAACATGACCCAAAGTTGTACTTATAAAAATCTGACTTGAACAAGTGAAGCGTCAAGGTGGACTCATGATTCTTGCCCCACCATTCTTCTGTTTAGGTTGAATCTGTTGATTGCTAATCTGAAGGAGGGAAAAAGACAAAGATTCAGGGGAAATTAATAGTGAGGCAGAAAGAAAGAGTCACAAAAAGAGACCATCCTGCCTGTGCCTGTCTTTATTTCCCTGTTTCAAGTTAGCAAAATATTTGCTTTAGATGAATTTCCTCAGGGCAGCTCAGTTTCACCTCAAGGTGGTCTTTCTGACAGGTGGTCTTCAAATATATGCATGTTCTCTTGCCCAGTCTAGGTTTTATGGTACATGGGAAGCATGTCTAATTGTGCATAATTTATGTTAAAGTTATGCAAATGAGTCATCAAATAGATGATTCAGGAAGACTAGCACTGGGTTCCTCCCACCTTCAACTGAAACCCCCGACAGAGACTTGGCTGCTGAAAATTCCACTGGGTTGATCTAACCCACATCCAAACCAGAAGCCCACACACAGTTCCTGTCTAAAATATTATTTACGATCCCCCACTTCCTTTTGAACTACTCTGTGAGCAGTTAAAAGCATGAAGCTCATAAACAAGGAAGGAACCTCCTATGAGAGTTTTCCAGCGCTGCCGTTGCCTCCAAGTAATGAGAGAAAACCCTAGTTGCCCTCTTGGCGCCATATTTTGTTCACCTAGAGAATGTAGGATAACGGTGACACTTCAGTGGATAGATGATCAGAGCAGGCTCTCTAGGGATACGGATTGCAACTTTTCCATCTTGTGTGCTGCTTGGTCTCGTGTCTTCCTCTAAATCTCCATTGAGGATCCATCCAAGGTGCAGGGAGCCCACCTCTAGATTTGGATATCACAGGAGTAATGATAGAGTGTGTTGACTGTCCAACCCACTCCATGACTGGTCCACCCTCCTTTGCCAATTAAATGTTTCTTCAATAATATTTTTATGTGGCTTCTCTCTCATAATTCTTTAATGAAACTATAGGCTACGTATCTATTTCCAAGTTATCGTTGCTAAAGGATTGGTTTGGGGGGAATTTCTTTAAGTTGATTGGGAGAAAGATACTACCCAAGGACAAACATTTGGTAGAGCAATACAGCAACATGAAGTGAGAGCTCCCCCAAAGGGTCAGATTTTTTGACCCAAAGATTCTATGGATGAGAATTCATTCAAAAAGAAAAATAAGTGATGACTCAATTACAAAAATGAAAAATATGGCAATAGGTATCAAGTGATAACAAGTATATAACCCAGTGGAATTGCTTGTCAGCTCCGGGAGTGGGGAGGAAAGAGGGGAGGGAGAGAACACGAATCATGGAAATATGGAAAAATATTTTAAAATAAATAAAGAAAAAATTTAAAAATAAGAAAAATAAGAATTTATTTATAGTTTATATTTATTTTTTATATATTTATATTTATAAACTATAGTTTATAGTTAATTGATTTATATTAGGAAACAAATTGGGAACAACCCACCTGTCCAAAGTTTGGTGAATAGCTAAATAAATTATAATATATTTATTTACTAGAATATTATGAGGCCTTAAAAATAAATGTGATGAGGGGCAGTTAGGTAGGACAGTGGATAGAACTCCAGGCTTGGAATCAGGAGGACTTGGGTTTAAATCTGGGCTCAGATACTTCCTAGCTGTGTGACTCTGGGCAAGTCACTTAACCTGGATTGCCTCACCTTTGCCACTCTTTTGTCTTAGAATTGCCACTAAGCCAGAAGGTAAAGGTTTAAAAATAAATAAACAAATCTGCTATAAATAAGGAAAAACAGAAATACCTGTATGAAGTGATACAAGAGGACAGCAGAACCATAACCATCTACATATTGACTAATGCTTTATAAATATATGCCCTGGAGTTAGGAATACTACATGTATGTATTGTATATGTATGTATATTTTGTCTGACCTCAGACACTTGCTAAATAGTAAGCTTTGTGAGCCTGAGCAAGTCACTTAACATTGTTGTTCTTAGTTTCCCCATCTATAAAATGGGTCAGAGAAGGAAGTGGCAAATTTCATAAGCATAGGCACATACATATGCAAATTATACATATATATATACACAAATAGAAACCCATACACTTGTACACTTACATTTATATATACCCACATATACATACATCCATAAACATATACACAAAATAAGCTGCATAACTTTTTCCCCTAAGAATAAGATGTCATGGGAAAAGAAAAGATAAAACAATAGTTCCAGATCCAGAGAAGAGCTGGTCACTTCCAGATTCTCTGCCTGGAAGGCAGGGAGCTTTTTACCTTTCTTCCTATCCAAAAGCTTAGCAAAGTGCCTCTGACACACAGTAATTGTTTGATAAATGATTGTTCATTGATTGACTAGATATTATTCAGAAATTTGTCCCTGATCAAAGCCAGATGTCAGTCTGCTTTTGGTGCAATTACAATTAATTTGGGTCTCTTCTATAGTCCAATCACTTCATATCCAACAAAATAAACCAAGTCTTCCAGAGACGACTCCCACCAGGTCTTTGTCCAGAGTCCAAAGCGATGAGAATCCATAGTTCAAGTTATACAGGTTCCTCTGATCTCTGATGAACCAGAGACCACTACTATCACCAGAGGGTAGGGAAATAACTAAGCTTTGTAGCTTCCACAAAATCGGGCGCCATCTTTTTCCCACTCCCTCTCCATGGCTATGGATGTGCCAAATCTTAGGCAGCAAGAAGCACAGGTCTCGTACCCACCGAGCCCTTAGAGCCATGAAGTTCCATAGCACATAGAACTCAGGAGACCATAAAAACACACACAGAGGAATGATGCCTCCCCTAAGTCTCAAATGCTGGGTCTATTCTGTCCATCTGTGCCCATAGCTTCCCAAGGCTCTTCGCCCTTCAACATGATGAAACCTGTAGAGATGATGGCTGGTGTCCCAAAAATACACTTTCTCACTGCTGGTGGGAAAGTCCCATGATACATTTGGCAAGTATCCTGGCTATGAATATCCTCGGAAGAAGTTCTGGAGGATCTAGCCAGACTCAAGGTACCTGCTTCCAGGAACCACAGGAGGATGGAAACCTTTCCAAGCAGGGTACCATGACTACGAGGCTCCCTTCTGCCTGCCTTCCTTCCACACGGAGCCTCACTCAATTCATTCTTTTCACTATGCCAACACCACCCTCCTGGAGAGAACAACAAGGAATTATATACCTCTTTTGAAGAAACAGCCCCAAAGGAAGATCCCAACACCACCATGGGCTGAAGTGCCAAGGCTCAGTCCCAAGTTGTTGCTGTTCAGTCACGTCCAATTCTTCATGACCCCATAGATCATACTCTCCATGAGGTTTTCTTGGCAAAAATACCGTAGTGGTTTTCCACTTCCTTCCCCAGTGGAATAAGGCCAAAAGAGGTTAAGTGAGTTGCCCAGGGTCACACAATTAATAAGTGTCTGAAGTCAGATTCGAACCTCGGTCTTCCTGACTCAAGGACCAGAGCTCTATCCACTTAGCCATCTAGCTGCCTTCTGATCCCAAATCACCATCTGTAAATCCCAGAGCACCACTTTTCTCCGGTCTCCCAAACAGGAATACGATACCGATTTCAATAATTATCACGGTAACATGATTTCAGTAATTATCATCTGATCTATTCCCCTCTGTCCCTAGGCTACTCATAATGAAGGAGGGAAGAAACAAGAACTTATTAAATGCCTAATGTGTACCAGGTTAAGCACTTTACAAATATTTTTTTTTTCTTTTGACCCAAGATGAGGCAGCAGAGCACAGAGGTGGCTTCAGAGAATCTGCACTCCAACTCCATCTTCTGCCATTTATTCCATGGCATCTTGGGTAAATTCACTTCTGTTCCTCAGTTCCTCATCAGTAAAATGGGATGACTGGACTTAATATTCTATGAGGTCCCCTTCAGTTTTGAGTCTAAGATCCTAAGGGTTTTTTTTTTATCTTTTTTTTTTTTATTTTAAACCCTTAACTTCTGTGCATTGACTTATAGGTGGAAGAGTGGCAAGGGTAGGCAATGGGGGTCAAGTGACTTGCCCAGGGTCACACAGCTGGGAAGTGTCTGAGGCCGGACTTGAACCTAGGACCTCCCGTCTCTAGGCCTGACTCTCAATCCACTGAGCTACCCAGCTGCCCCCTGATCCTAAGGTTTTTAACTCCATCCTCACTGTCTGGCTCCCCTAAATTAATGGAAATATGATGGCCATTACCATTGACTCCATCCCACTGTTCCTCACAACTCCAGCCCCGTGGGACTATTCCAAGGTAATATCTGGGTGTTGGGTCAGTTGCTACCCACTATCTGCTGGCTCTATGAAATTCAGGCCTGGGTACTAAAATGACACATTAGCATTTTTCTTATTAAAAAAAATATCATTCAATTCCCCTCTAGCCTCACTCAACATTCCTATAACTTCCCACTCCAAAGTGATGGTCTCCAGACAGCTTGTGATTATCACAGCCTATGTTTAGTCTCCCCTTAATAGAATATAAGCTCCTTGATGGCAGAAACTGTCTTTGCTTTTGTATTCATTTCTGCCATGTTTAGCATAGCGGTTGGCACATATGGAAAGCACTTAACAAAAACTTTTTCATTCCTTTATACATAGTATTTAAACTTGTGTCTAGGATTCAGTTTTGGAAACACAGTCTGCAAAGACGTTGGAATATGTCCTGCGTTTGTATGACTTTGGGTGATTTACAGAATTGCGCTTGTTTTCTCCCAAAAAGAGAACTGGTTTGTTCTGTGTCTTCTTAGCTGGTTCTCTCCCTTCCCTCAGTCAGGACAGCCTAGGCATGGTGGGAAACACAGTATGGTTAGAGTGAATGCTGTGAGTAAGCACAGAAGTCTAGTGAGATGAAGAAGAATGGGGCAGCACTCATGGTATCAGGTTCTGGGGAAACCTTCCTTGGGGGTACCAGTCTCTGGATTGGGATAACTGCTGTGGAGATCACAAAGGCTATGCTAGAGTTCTAGGCAACCCTTAACCATTCTAAATTAAATTCTAGGCCTCCAGCCTGCCATTCTATACCGGATGGATGGCTCTCACCAGTAGACATTGGAAATATTACTGCTATAAAGATATTTTAAATTTTAATTTTAATTTAAAATAAAAATTAAAAATGCCTTTCTCACCCATCTGATTTAGTGTCTGACCTCTTTAATATAAGTAATGCCACCTAAAGAAGCATGGCATTGTTTCATAGGAGGCATATAACATTTGATCAGTCATCAAGGAGCATTTTTAAAGCATCTACTGTATGTGAGGGATTATGTACAAAGAACAGAGTTCCTGCCCTCAAGGCGCTTACCTTCTATTTCTAGGATTAGTGAGAGATTGTTTTAGGCGGGAGAGGGCACTAAAAACTGAGGAGATCAGAAAATGGAAGGAAGTTAGTGATCTTAATAAAGGTGGCATGGGAGTAGATGCCAACCGAGTTTGGGGGATTACTTGGAAAAAGAAATATGGAACCAGGAGAAGGCAGGAAGAAGAAAGAATGCCCAGCTTGGAAAACAGCAAGTAGGCCATTTTTCCTAGAATATAGAGAATGTGATGGGGAATGATCAACTTCTCTGATTAGCTCATTGACATCCACTGAGAAAATAGAGTACTATAGAAGTAGAACATAGGATGGGTAAGCTTTGATAGGGAAAGGTGGTCAGGAATATTGACTTTCTCTGGCACAAGTTATGTGCTCCAGGGCAGGGATAGAAAGTAAATGGAAAGTATGGAAAAGTTGAAAAGGGTTTGAGATTTGCAAAGGATGTTGCAGAGGAGAGCTGGCACATGAGGGCAAGTCAGCTCATGGCATAAGGGCACTGGATAATAAAAATGGAAGGAGATGCCAAGAATTGTAGGATGGCCAAAAAATTTTTAAAAAGGCAGATAAAAGATAAGGTTGGCAACTTCAAATTTCACCTACTATGCAATTCCTTTTTTTAAATTTTTATTTTTATTTTGAATATTTTCCCATATTTACATGTTTCATGTTCTTTCCCTCTCCCCATCAGCCCATGTATTCAAGCAGTCGTTTTTCCTCTGTTTCTCCTCCCACAGTTCTTCCTCTGAATGTGCCTAGTTTTCTTTCTCATTTGCTCTGGATTCTTGCATTGCTGCTCTACTCTGCAATTCTTGCCTTAAGTCAGCTCTCTTTCCACACAAATGAAGGAATAAGTGAAATGAAATGAATTGATTTTTTAAAATAAAAAATTATTAATCTTTAATTACTAATTATTAATAATTAATTATTAATGTTTAAGGTGAAATTATTAATTTTTTCTTCTATTTAATGCAAGATAGTAAGTTCTAAGGACACAAATACAAAAGACAAACAGTTTCTGCCTTTAAAGTGTTTTGATTCTGAAAGGAAATAACAATACATAAAAGAATAATTAGAATAGTATTATCTCTTTTTTAATAGATGTGAACGCTGATTTTTAAAACACTCAAGTGACTTGAACTTGAGGTCTCGTAGACAATATCTCAGAGTTGGAACTCGTAACTTGGTCTTTTGACTCCCAGATCTGATCATATTTTCATTAGTCCACATTGCTTCTTATGGCTAGAAAGTTTCTCTTGTTACATCATTACCATCTCAGATGCCACCCATTCCCTGCTGTCCACATGAAATTAAACTCCCCAAATCAGCAAACTCAATTGTATGTCTGCACTTATCTCCATTTCAAAGTTTCCAGAGGGCAAAGGGCAAATCTTTGATATTCAGTGAAATCATCTGACAAATGACGGTTGCTCATTTAACCCAGCCTTCCATCCAACCAACCGGCCATCCATCATGAGTCTTTCTTTTGATAGTTCTTATAGCCAAGGGGTGGTGGCAATTATCTGGACGACTCAGGTCATAATCCCACTTTGGTCCAATCATCGGGATCCTGGCTTTAATGATTCCAGTACCCACAGGCAGCTATCACAAGACTGGACAGCAATCTCTGCCAGTCACTCATCATCTGGGTAATTGCCTCGACCATGTCTATGGGATACAAATAGATACCAGATCTTCCTTCACCCATTATCCTCAAGGGACTGGATTTTCATCCTCACTTTTTCCACTCTCCAAATAAAGGAAGACAGAACAGAGAGCCCAAGATGCCAGGTCCCGTGAAACCCTTGGAGTAGGCATGGGGTCAAGGACTCAATGGAGAGTTTTCTCATTTCCTGACTATCGAGAGTGGCATTGTTTTTATTGGCTGGGTAAAATTTGGTCTGGGAGTTATAAAACAACCCAGCCAAGTCTATAGAAAATCCTGAGATATTCTCCACTCTGGAATTCCATTCTTACTGGCTGTTTTCTCCTCAGGGGTCTTGACTATCAGGTAATATCCTGTAACTGCAAATAGATTTCAGGAAAAGATTGATTTGATTTTTTATTTAATCAATAGGGCTCAAATGCAGTTTTGATTTACTGGCTTTCGAGGCTCCTTCTGAATTTATATTAGGGCTGAGGATTACAGGAAGTAAAGGCTGTCACTACTAATGGATGCCACTGCACAGAATTGTAGCTGTAGTCGTTTGTTTTTTTTTTCTTTCTTTCTTTCTCCCTTCTGGCTATAAAAACTTTCCTCTTTCCCAGTCTTTTATGTTTATACAACATGGGAAAGCTTTCAGCCGAGTCAATATTATTGCCAAAGACTTTGCTCCCAAGTAGCTGAATTCTATATATGTGTGTGTGTGTGTGTGTGTGTGTGTGTGTGTTACCTTTCAAAACAAATACTGAACATCTAAAATAATCTCAGTACAAAAGACTAGGCTTATTTACAACTGGATGTGGTGCATTTTTATTTTGTGTTACCATCTGGGTGTGGTTTTCCAAAGATTTCAGATCCCCAGCATCACAGGCTACCACTCTTACTCTGAGTGGTTCACAGGTTCCTAAAGTGGTGACAAATGGTATTTTAAACTTTTCCGAGCAGCTGATGGAGTGTCATCTATTGGATGAAGACACATACGGTTGACTTGCTTTAAAGATTATTTCATGGAGGCAGGATGTGACAGGGGAGCGAACACTGGATTTGGAATTCGAAGCTCTTGATCAGTCTACCAAGGGATTGTGGCAGGAAAACCACTTACTCTAATTGAATTTCAGTTTTCTGATCTCTAAAATGGGACTAAAGAGACATTGCTTCTCAGACTGGGAAGAGAGTTCAGATGCCTCCACCTGAAAAATCACTCCCCACTGGCCAATCAATTTTGTCTAAAGATGCTCAGTAAGAGGAAGCCTTCTATGTCCTCCAAGCTCTAATTGGGAGAAGTATTTTCTTCCTTTTTTTTTTTTTAAAACAATCCTTATCTTCTGTCTTAGTATCTATTCTAAGACAGAAAAGCAACAAGGACTAGGCAATCACAGTTAAATGACTTACCCAGGGTCATACAGCTAGGATGTGTCTGTAGTCAAATTTGAACCCAGGTCCTCGAGCCACTCTATCCACTGAGCCACCTCTCTGCCCTGAAGTGTTTTCTTACTTCAATATGAAATCTACTTTTTTATCAGTTCCACCCATTGCACCTACTTCTACCTTCTGGGACCCTCGCAGTAGTTCAACCAATCGAATCTCTCTTCCAGCTAATAGTTCTTCAGAATATTTTCTTTTGTGTCTTCCCTGGGTTTTCCCCAACCTAACCATTCCTATTTCCTTCGATCAATCCTTTTCTGGCAGCTGATGGCATGGAAGAGAGAGCTCTGGTCCTGAGCTGAAATCCTATCTCAGACATTTGCAAGCTATAGACAAGACCCTTAACCTCTGTTTGGCTTAGTTTCCTCTACTGTAAAATGGGAATAATCATAGCACCTACCTCCCAGAGTTGTAGTAAAGCTCACATGAGGTGCTATTGTAAAGTTCTTAGCAATGCCTGTCACATAGCAGGCACGTGAAGTCAAGATCTTTCACCATTCTATTTGTCCTCCTTTGACTCTTCAGATGATATCATTGCCCATTTTAAAAATGAAGCATCCACCTAGGTTCAAATCTGGCCTCAGACACTTCTTAGCTGTGTGACCCTGGACAAGTCACTTAACCCCCATTGCCTAGCCCTTTCTGTTCTTCTGCTGTGGAACCAATAGACAGTATTGATTCTAAGACAGAAGGTAAGGCTTTAAAAAACAAAACAAAACCCTAAAGAGTGCAGAATTGAGTACATAACTCACATGTCATCTGACTAGGGGAAAGTACCATGGCGTGAAGAATTTATTTCAAGAAATGATCTATTTTTGTTTTCCAAGATTGTATGAGCAATTTTGATTGACAATCATATTGTTGACTCCTGTTGAGCTTGTGGTCCACTAAAACTCCCAAGTCTTTTTCAAAAACTGCTCTCTGACCTTGCCTCCCTCTCTTATATTTGTGAAACCAATTTCTTGATTTCTCACAGGTCCAGGAGCATTATCCCGAAGACTGACTTCCAAGTTGACCGAGAAACATTAATCAATATTCTCTGAGTCCAGCCACTCACCCAATTCCATTCCATCTAATTATAGCATCATGGAACCTAAAATTAGAATGAAAAGATACTGCAGAGATCATCTAATCCAACCTCTTCATTTTACAGGTAAGGAAACTGCATCATAAAGGGAATAAGTGACTTACCCAAGGTCATATTAGTAGTACCAGAGGTAAGAATTGAACCTGAGGCCTCTGGTATTCTCTGTATTATAATTTCTTTAATAAAATAATGTGATAAACTATCTCACTCTCAGCTTTTTGCCACTTATATTTGTTTGGAATGTAGTTCTAAAGTCAAGGCTTAAGTCTCATCCTATCAAGTCTTAGCAATACCAAAGACACAATAATTTGCCTTATAATGATAGGATCTCTAGTTCACTTCATTGTTATTTATAATGTGTGTTTGGGTATAGACACGGGAGGCCATGAGTCTTATAGCTGGCTTCTTTCTTGAATTTTTTTTTTATTTTAAACTTCACAAACACCAAACAAAATGGACATTTCCATATACATAGTATAACAGAAAAATGGAATTATATGAGACATGAAAATCTCCATTTTATGACTTGTTTTACTTTTAAAATATGTAATAAATTTTATGTACAGTTTTTAAAAACTGTCCTGATTGTCTGATGATCAGATACTTTTCTGTGCATTATATGCTTTGATGATCTTTTCTTTCCTTCCTTCCCTCTTCCGCTCCTCTCCCAACCTTCTCACTCTTCATCTCTCCTTCCCTCCTTTCCTTCCTTCTCTTCCCTCCGTCCCTTCCTTCCCTACTTCCTCCCTCCCTCCCTTCCTTCCTCCCCTCCTCCCTTTCTTCCTTCCTTCTTTCTTTCCTTCCTTCTTTCCTCCCTCTCTTCCTTTCTTCCTTCCTTCCCTTCCCTTCCTTCTTTCCTTCCTTTCTTCCTTCCTACCTTTCTTCTTTCCTCCCTTCCTTCTTTCCTTTC
>NC_058130.1:30622840-30635490 GCF_016433145.1 Gracilinanus agilis | reverse complement strand
AAGGAAGGAAGAAAGAAAGGAAGGAAGGAAGGAAGGAAGGAAGGAAGGAAGGTAAAGGAAAGGAAAGAGAGGGAGGGAGGAAGAAGGGAAAGAGGGAAGAAAAAAGAAGAAAAGAATGTTGCATAATGGACACAGTTCTGTTCTTGACTACCTGTGTGACCTTGGGCAAATGACTTTACTTCTCTGGCTCTCTGTTTCCTCACCTGTAAACTGAAGGGAGTTGGTTTTCAATCTTCCACCCAAATTCAAGTCTTTTATCCTACAATCTGACTCTAGGACTTCTGGGTTATCCCACTTTGATTGTAATAGCAAAAACAAACATGGTTTCAAAGGTTAGATCACCTAATCCAAATCCCTCACTTTACAGAAAGATAAACTGAGGCCTAGAGCTTTTAAATGACTTGCCCAAGGTTGTAGAAGCAGTCAGAAGAGCTGGAATTTGAACCTGGATCCTCTAACTCTTAACCACCACAAGAGAACTGACTTGCCCCAAATCATACCAACTGTAGTAATAATAGTTTGCATTCAGAGGGCACTTTAAGAGTCCTAAGTGGGGGCAGCTGGGTAGCTCAGTGGATTGAGAGCCAGGTCTAGAGACGGGAGGTCCTAGGTTCAAATCTGGCCTCAGACACTTCCCAGCTGTGTGACCCTGGGTAAGTCACTTGACCCCCATTGCCTACCCTTACCACTCTTCTGCCTTGGAGCCAATACACAGTATTGACTCCAAGATGCAAGGTAAAGGTTTAAAAAAAAAAAAAAAAAGAGAGAGTCCTAAGTGCTTTCCCCACTATGGCTCCACTAGAGAGGAGGCAAGGTAGTTATGTGTTACACCCCATTTTACAGATGAGAAAAGGAGAGGTCACGATTTGATCAGTTATGCAGCTATTAAGCAACAGAATCAGGATCAAATTGTCGGTCTTCCCACTTCCAGGCCAAGTCCTCTCTCCCCTCTATCACATTGTATTTGCTTTCTTCTCTCCTCTATCTCAGAAATGTTCCAGGTGTGCCCACACCCTGCCCTGGCATTCTCTCTCTCCAGCCCTGCTACACCTCACCTTCATCCCCATCTATTGCATGTTACATTTGCTGTCCTTCCCCTAATTCATGACCATCCAGAACCTTGCTTTACTGGTCTGTAGACGGGATCCAGGAACATTTCTGTTTCAATCCTACCTCTGACATTTGCAAATTGTTTGATCCCAGACAAATCACTTTACCTCCATGCCTAAGGCAGCCCTTTGCCACTTATGTCCTAAGTCTTAGGTGGGTCACAATCTGCAGTGGAGGCGGCTCCCCCTCTCTCCCTGGGAATTTCCCAAAAGGAACCAAGTCTCGGGTCTTTTGTGTGTTCGTTGCTTTATGAGCAGCCATCAGATCCCACAAACCATTAGACTTAACCTTGGCCTTCCCTGAAAGGAGTTAATCTTTAATCGCTCTAAATTACAAACCAAATGGGTCTCTACTTTTAGAGAAATGTCTGAGTCTTGGGCTCCCAGCAGATGTCTTTCAAGTTTAAAAAAATAGTAATTACGGTTCTGACTGTAATTTCAGGTTTCATAAGGACATTCTCAAAAAGCTCCTAAAAGGTAAAGATTTCTTACAAAACCAAGATGAGGAGAGAAATTAATTTGAGGAAACATCTGCAAGAGTTTTCCTACTCCGTAAGAATTTCAGGAATGTTTATGTAACTGATTCATCTCTGAGCAGATGAAATAAAGTGCTATGAATTATGCAGGGTCCTATAACCGAAAACTGAAGCCCTTTAGATACAATTTAAGCAAAACATTTCAGGGATTGTGGGAACCGTATGGTTCTTGTTAGAAAGTAATGCACAAGACGGGTTGCATTAAACTTTTAGCAGCCATGCATTTTTAACCCATCCTTAAAGAGCACTGAGACCTTTAAGTTGATTATTCAGTTTATTGAAAGATAAAATAGATAAGATGCATCCACTTTAATATTAAAGGGAAGAAATAATGAGTTTTCATGTGTGCAATGATGGCATCTAAACCATAGAATTGGAACTGAATGTAATAATATTTATTAAGCACTGCGAGGCATAGGGAGACATGCTAGGCAATACAGTTCTCTGGGAATAAATATTCCTGCAGTGGCGTTAAAAGAAAGACCTATTTCCTCTTGTCTAGAAACTCACAAACTAAGATCGATAGGCACACACACACAAAAATCAAAGCATATGAACCAGTACCTCCAGCCAGTGGGCCATGCCCTTGTGTTCAGGATCATAGATTTGAGTTGGAAAGGGGCTCCGAGGTAATTACATCTAACCCCTACATTTTATCGATAAGGAAAATGGGGCCCTGAAGGGTTTAGTGACTTGCCCAAAGTTTCATAGGTAGAAAATACCAGATGGAAGTCAGAACATAGATCCTATGACTCCAAATCAAGTATTCTTTTCTACTCTACCAAACCTGTATAAACTCCCTAAAATTTGTTTTTCCTATTCTCTCCTTTCTCATTTGCTACCACTTTTGTGCAGATGACTTCCATAAATTTCTTTTTGGTCCTGACCTCTTTTCTTTTCTTTTTTCTTTTTTCTTTTTAAAGGTAAGGCATTTGAGGTTAAGTGACTTGCCCAGGGCCTCACAGCTAAAGAAGTGTCAGAGGTTAAATTTGTACCCAAGACCTCCTGTCTCCAGGACTAGCTCTCTAGCCACTAAACCACCTAGCTACCACCCCCACCCCCACCTCTTTTCTGAACTCCAGATTCACCTCTCTGAGTGCCTCAGGGATATCTCCCCTTGTCCAATTAGATGTTGAGAATGAGATCAGCAATTGAGACTGGCTTCTCAAATTCAACCTTCCTTGGAGTTCATTTTATTTTGCCTTAAACCTGGCCCCATTTTTCATTTCATTCTTGCTAACTCCCAGCTCCCCCATGTTTGTAATCTTGGGGAAATTTCCTATCTCTCCCTACCCTGCCTCCACGAGGCAGCCACATAATGAATTACTGGAATTCAAAGGACTGGATGGAGGCAAAGATTTATTAAGAGTCACTATAATAATAAGAGTTAACAATTTGGCACTGATGAACTCACCTCAAAGTGCTAGCGGGGATCACCATCATTGTTCAGCCACTGGAATGTAGGAGCAAAGATGATGAATGATACTAGGAGTAAACCAAGGCTGGGGCTTGACAGGATGGAATCGGCAGCAAAAGAAGGTTAGGGACTTAAAGGACAAGGACAATGTAGAGCTGAATTGCCTCATCGAGGAGTTGAGACAGGAAAAAGAGAAGGGAGTGGCTAGCACACCAGTCCTAGTGGACTAGGAGAGAATAAAGTGTCAAGAGATTGGAAGTGACATTGCAAAGAGCAGGGTTGTATAAGCAAAGACAGAAGAGGCAAAAAGCCAATATATTATGTTTGGGAAAAGGATTTCAGAATGCTTGAACATGGAAATGGTAACATTGGTGGGTGATGGCAAGATCTAAGTTATGACCATCTTCGTGTGCGATTGCGATAAGAAAGAGGAGTAGCTCATGCAAAGTGAGTAAGTTGAGGAACGGAATGGCCAGGATGTTTGGAGAAGAGTTATTATGGATGCTGAAGTCTGATAGAATGAGGGCATGGTTTGGGGAGGAAAGACTGTGAGTCAGTCACTAAACTCATTTAGAAAGGAAAGAGAATAACCTGGAGCTCTGGAGACAACAGCTACCAGGCTTTTAATCTCATACTAGAGATGTAGAGTGTGAACATCATTGGTGGAAAGGTTATGCTGAGAGATGGAGGTGAGGGAAGAGCTCGAGGTGGCAGTGGAGAGCAAAGAGTATTTTAACACTCCACTTTGGCTAGTGAGTAGAGGAAAATGAGTGAAGGTCCAGTCAGTACTGGGAAGGGTAGCCAGGTAGGCTGGGTCATCTGGGCAGAGCTAGATTTCAGTAATAACCAAGAAATGGAAGGAGAGGGAGGGGAAAGGATTTATGATGAAGAGGAGTTTGTTGACTATGGAACAGCCATTCCAGAGGGCACAATGGAAGGGTCAAGTGATGTTTAGTTGAAACTTTGGGGTAGGAGAGTTGAGGGGAATGGGAATGAAGGAATGAGGTGGCAAAGGAAGCAGAGTGGAGTTTGGTTAATGATTAAAAGAAGTTCAGAGTCACTGCATGTAAAGGATATGACCAGGTATGAGAACATTCACGTTAAGTGAAAGGGACACTCCTCTAACTTCCAAGAACAGGTCCAGCAGGAGATGGTCTGAAGTTGAAGGGAGGGATGCTCTTCTTTGCACCACACATTTCCCCACATTTCAGTTGGAAGACTGGGCTGAGAGGAGGAAACAGAAGTTGCCTTAGTTGGAAATTGTTGCTTTTCCGCTGCTGGCTCCTAGCTGCCTTTCCTCAGGGGACATACTGCATCCATCAGGAGATGGAAGACACAGGGCAAGTGGGCAGAAGAACATTTGTCTCATTTAGCCTAAAGAAGAAAAAGAACTTTGGGCTTTACAAATAGTTCCTGAAACAGAACAGATCTCAGAGGTCATCTGCTCACTTTATAAAGTAGAAAACTGAAGTTTAGTCCTGTGATCTATCTAGGATCACAAAGGCACTAAACATCATGGTAGGATTCAAACTCAAATTCTCCGATTTAAGAATTAATGGTCTTTCTCCACGGTACTATGCTGCTGCCCAGTTATTAGGAATCCCACACATTTCAAAGACCATCTCAAATGCCCCTTCTTCCATGAAATCTTCCCTAATCTCCTAATCCATATCACTCCTGAGTGGACTGAATCAGATTTAAATGTAATTGGGAAATATTTAACAAAATAAATAAAAATACACTATAATAGAGATAACATTAGATTTTTATATTAAGTCAACATGGCTTAATGACTCCAATTTTTATTTGCGTTTGATACCACCTTCCTACTCCAGCTCAAAGTATGCTTTTTCTATGTCTAACTTACCTCACTTTTGTCTTCTCTTATAGTTATGCATGTCTCAGTCTACTCCCCTAATCAACTATTAGCCTTATAAGGTAATAATTATTTCATTCATATTCTCACCATCCAACAGCCCGCTCATATTGCCTTACACAGATTAGGGCTTCAATATATGTGGGGTGAATGAATTAACTTCCCATGTCCTTTTGGACTTAATGATGCTGATATGGGAACCCCCAAATCTCAAATCTGTGATAACCTGAAGATCAGAGGCCAATGGAATGTGATTTGACTGGGGCAATAGAAAGTATCCTTAGCAAAATACTGAAGGTCCCCAAAGACTTAGTGTAGCTTTATATTATTAAAAGTTTAAAAATACACTAAGACTTTTGAGACCCTTCTGTATAGTTCCCCTTATTTGGTAACTGAAATTCTCCCACTAGAGATTCATTGTTTTGGGTTAAAACATTGTCATTCCCAGAATCCTCTTTCAAAATACCAGCCCTCCTAAGAGGATTAATAATACTTAGCCATTGTAAGAAATGATGAATGGGATGATTTCAGAAATATCTGGAAAGACCAACATGAACTAATGTAGAGTGAAATAAGCAGAACCAGGAAAACACTGTATACAGTAACAGTAATATAGACAGCTACTCTCAACAATTCGACAATCCAGGACAATTCTGTGGGACTTATGACAAAAAATGCTCTCCACCTACAGAGAAAGAACTGTTGGAGTCAGAATGCAGATCAAAGTATACTCCTTTTCATTTTAGCTTATTTGGGTTTTTAATTGAGAGTTTTGGTTTCATATAACTGTTCTCTTACATATAAATAAAAAAAATATAAATATGTTTTACATGATAATACATGTATAACCCAGACTGAATTGCTTGCCAGCTCTGGGAAGGATGAAGGAAGGGAAGGAGGGAGACAATTTTGATTATATAAATTCAAAAAACGTATGTGGAAATTTCTTATTACATGCAATTGGTAAAATAAAATATCTTTAGAATTAAAAAAATGAAAGACAAAAAATAATCAGTCATTAGCATCTTCGAGACAGTGGAGGGTAAGAAGGAAAAGTACTAAGTCTGGAGTCAGGGGGTCTGTCTTGGGATGCTGGTTGAACTACTTCTTAGCTATGTGCCCTTGGGTAAAGGGTTTAATTTTTCTCAATCACAGTTTCCTCATGTGCAAAAAGAGGGAATTGAGCTATATTCTATCTAAGGTCCCTTCCAGCTCAAAAATTAGGTATAATCCTATTACAAAGGTAACATATGCAAAGTGTTTCACAAACATTAAAACATTAAATAGAGGGCCAGCTAGGTAGCTCAATGGAGAGCCAGCCTCAAAGACAGGAGATCCTGGCTTCAAATCTAGCCTCGGATGCTTCCTAGCTATGTGACCCTGGGCAAGTCACTTATTCCTGATTGCCTAGCCCTTACCAGTCTTATGTCTTATTAAGATAGAAGGTAAGTTTTTTTTAATAGTTAATTTTTCAAAAAATTGAAATGATAATTTTGAAGTATAGAAGAAAGAAGCTGATGGATGATATTAATAGCAAAGACTTCATGGTGTGGTAGAAAGATGACTCTTTAGTCAAAGGGTCTGGATTCAAATCCCATTTCTTATCCTTAGTATCTATATGGCTTTGGAAAAGTCACTTTGCCTCCCTAGACCTCAGTTTCCTCATCTGTAAAATGAGGGAGGTAAGTTGGTTAGCCTTTGATGTCCAGTTCAGCATTAAATCTATTACAATAAGACTGTGGTATGTCAGTTTGTTGTGAAATAATAGCAGTTGAATTTACATTGTTTTACATGTTTTAAGATTTACAAAACATTTTACATTTTTTATCTCAAATAATCCTCGGGCCAACCTAGGAGGGTAGGTGCTATTATTATCTCTATTTTTGTTACGGTTGTTTAGTCATTTTCAGTCATGTCCAATGCTTTGTGACCCCATTTGGGATTTTCTTCACAAAGGTACTGGAATGATTTGTCATTCCTTCTCCAATTCATTTTACAGATAAGAAAACTGAGGCAGACAGGGTTAAGTGATTTGCCTAGGGTCACTCAGCTAGTAAGTGTCATGGCTTCATGACTCTAAGTCCACGGTACCCCCTTCCTCTTGCATATGGTGCTTTGCAAATATGGGAGACAGCAGAGGTACCAGATGCCCTGGGAAGGGCAAAGAGAATTCCATAAAAGGAGGCAGGTCAGTGTCAATGAAAGACAATCTAGCAGAAAAGCACGTCTCGTTCCATTCTTGCTGTCAGGTAATCAGCTCCGTCTCTTACACAGAGATGAAGAAGATTCATTCCCGTTTGACGGAAGGACATTATTGGTTTGTAATGGGAAGTGTTTCTGGGGCTGTGCCTTAAACAAAACAGCTCTGAGCACTCGTGGAGCTCCAGATGACAAAGATGAAAAGAACAAAATGTGATGTGGCTGCTGGCATCCAGAGTCGAGAGAGATTATAGCCCTTCAGGGGAAAAGTTCGGGTGCTGAAAAGAAGATTTCCAGCTCGAACATAAAAGTCATAATGAAAAAAAAGGACAGTCCAAAATGTGAAAAATAGAGCCATACATCAAACCACTTCCTTGCAATATGCCCATCTTGTCTATTACAATAACAGAAAAAGTGGATGGGAAGCTGTTCTCTGTCAAAAGCCAAGGTCGGAGAAAAACTGATGTGTGGCACGTGGGCCATCTTCTTCTTTTTATTTTTTTTAATCCTTACCTATTGTCTTTGAATGGCTCCTCAGAATCGGTTTCAAGGGAAAAGAGCGGTAAGGGCTAGGCAGTTGGGGTTGTGACTTGCCCAAGGTCACACAGCTAGGAAGGATCTGAGGCCACACTTGAACCCAAGATCTCCCGTTGCTAGTCTTGGCTCTCTCTGTCCACTGAGCCACCTGGCTGCCCTTGTGGTCCATCTATTAAAACATTTCTATTTTTACTGTTCATCCCAATTGACTGCTTACATGTGCTGAAGCAACCCAAATGATAAATTTTTCTCTTTAACAAAGTCATGTTGTTTTTTTAATATGCATTTAACCCAGATCAAATTGCTTACCATCTCCAAGAGAGAGGAGGGAAGAGAGAGAGGGAGACAGTTAGGATCTTATAATTTCTGAAAATGTTTGTTGAAAATTGTTATTACATGTAATTGGGAAAATAAAATATCTTTGAATAAAAAAATTATACACTTAAGAATTATCCATTAAGATGAACACAGACATTAAGGAATAAAATGCTATATAAAGTCATGAATATATTATCATGCTTATATTTCACTAGGTAGAAATCCAAAATTCATAAGCAAACAAAAGGTATCTATGCTCTCATTACCTTTCACTCTTGCCCTCTGTCTTAGTATCAGTTCTAAGGCAGAAGAGTGGTAAGGATTAGGCAGACAGAATTAAGTGACTTGCCCAGGATCATCCAGCTAGTAAGTGTCTGAAGCTAGATTTGAACTCAGGTCCTCCTGACACCACGCCCGGTGCTCAATCCACTGAGCTATCTAGCTGCCATTTCCCATTACCTTTCACAAAGTGGAAGGGACTATCCAGTGTGACCTTTGTCTCCAGGAGAAAGGCATCCCCAAAAATCAGTCTTTGCTTAAAGACCTCCAGGGTCAAGTGTTCTGGGAAACATTGATTCTAATGTCTAATCTAAAAAATCAGACCTTTATTAAGCATCTGTGATGTGTCAGGCACTATGCTAAATGCTGGGGATTCAAAAAGAAGCAGAAAACAGTCCTTTCCCTCAAGGAGCTTACAGTCTAATGCAGTGATGGGCAAAGTATGGTCCTCAGGCCAGACGCAGCCCCCTGAAATTTCCTATCCAGCCCCTTGATGTTATTCCTAATCTGATGAATACAATGAGTAGGATACAGTACAATGAAACTTCGAAAGAGTTGCCTTAGAAACAGACTGACAGAGGAGCATTTCCTTTCCTTTGGCCCCCTCTTTTAAAAGGTTGCCCATCACTGGTCTAATAGAATTGCCCATTTTACATGGGGCAGTGCTAACAGTTAGGAAATTATCCCTTCCAGCAAGTCTACATTTTCCTCCATGAAACTTCTACCCACTGCTCCTCATTCTGCCCTTCGAGGTCAAGCAGAACAAGGCTAATTGACTTTGTCTTTCTTTTCTGTCTGCTTGTAGGTAACATACTTGTTCCTGCATTTCTGCCCATCTTATCTGCATTATTTCCTCAAAGTCTTCCTATATCTCTCTGTGGTCTTTAAACTTTTTAGTTAAAACCTTGTGGCCATTTGTTACATTAACGTATTACAATTTATCTGTTTGTTGTTCAGTTCTTGAACAGCATAGGTTGTTTTTAGAGCTTTTGCTACTAAAAATTAAGTAGCTATGGATATTTATTATTAGAAGTAATAATAATAATAATTGATTTTTATATAGCACTTCAGAGTTTCCTCACTACTGCAAAAAGAGCTGCTACAGATATTTTGTACATTTGGATTCTTTCCCTCCCTGGTCTCATTGGTTGTGATGTATGAACTGATGAAAAGGATTCAGAAAAACCTCAGAAGACTTATATGGACCAATGCTGAGTGAAGTGAGCAGAACCAAGAGAACAATTCATATAACATCTCAAATGTAGAGACAAACAATTTTGAAAAACTTAAAGGAGGAAGGAAACAAGCATTTATTAAATATTTACTATGTGATACACACTGTGCTAAGTGCATTACAAATATTAACTCTGCTAATCACCCCCCTCTTTCCCACTCCCCATATCATCTTAGATCATTAAGTACTCCAACCTCTCTCTATGAATAATTCTAATTACTATAATAGTGAATACTATAATAGTGAATAGAGTTCACTACAGAGAATTACACATAATATTTCTCCACATAGGAATACAAATAATTAGATCTTATTGAAGCCCTTAAAGAGGCAAATTTAAAAAATGAGTTTTCTTTCTTTCCTCTCTGTTTCTTATTTATCTTTTCATGTTTCTCTTGATTTTTTGTGCTTGGATATCGAACTTTCCAGCTCTTTTTGCAGTAGTGAGGAATTAAACACTAAAGGCATGCCCATCAATTAGGATATGGCTGAATAAATTGTGGCATATAATGTAATAGAATATGGTTGTGATGTATGAACTGATGAAAAGGATTCAGAAAAACCTCAGAAGACTTATATGGACTAATGCTGAGTGAAGTGAGCAGAACCAAGAGAACAATTCATATAACATCTCAAATGTAGAGACAAACAATTTGAAAAACTTAAAAGAGGAAGGAAACAAGCATTTATTAAATATTTACTATGTGTTGCACACTGTGCTAAGTGTTTTACAAATATTAACTCTGATCCAAATAATTAATCTGGAAGATGGGTGCTAGCATTATTTTAATTTTATAATAAAGGAAACTGAGACAAAAAGCTTAACACTTGCCCAAGGTCACACAGCTAGAGAGTATCTGAGGATAGATTTGACTCTAGACCCAGTGTTCTATCTACCACATCACTTAGCTGATGAACCATGCAGTGACCAACCCCCTTTCCAGAAGACTGAAAATGAATCCTGCTGCCCCCCTCTTGGCAGAGACATGATGAACTGAAGATGCAGAATGAGACATACAGTTTTGAATATGGATAATGTGGAAATTCATTTTGATTATACATATTTTTATAAGAGATTTCTTTTTCTCATCTCACCCCAAAAAGTGAGTGTCTTAGAAGCCCAGCAAGGTGACATTAGAGACACTCACCTCTGAAAATAGTGCCTAGAAGAATTTTATAAGAAAAAACAAAACAGCAGGGGGAAGCATTATTGCATGAAATCTTTAACCTGGCATGAGAAGGGGTATCTATCTAGTCTGACCAGCTTACTAAACTGAGGCCCAAAGTAGTTAAATAATTTTCCCAAGATCAAAAATGTTGGTGTCAGAAGTAGGATTTGATTCCAGGTCCTCTGACTCCAGATTAAGTCATCTCTTCATTGTATCATACTTCCTCACGGAAATAAGCATACATGTATTCTCATGCATACATATGTATGCACATACAAAAGTATAAATAGTTATATGAATTTGATTACATATATACATATATAGAGATATATAAAATCTATCTTTATAATAATGAAGCCAGGCCTAAATAACAGGAGAAAT
This sequence comes from Gracilinanus agilis, assembly GCF_016433145.1. Taxonomy (NCBI): domain Eukaryota; kingdom Metazoa; phylum Chordata; class Mammalia; order Didelphimorphia; family Didelphidae; genus Gracilinanus; species Gracilinanus agilis. Next base: position 30,624,435 of record NC_058130.1, on the reverse strand, counting down.
ATTCATTGCTCCTGGGTAAGCTGTCTCATTATAATAAAAATGCAACACTAAATTAAGTTAATTATTCAATTCCATAAAAGTCAAACAACCTGTTTTATTGAATTAAGAAAAAAATCCCAAAATTCACCTGGAAGAACAAAAGATCAAGAACTTCAAAGAAATTAATGAAAAAAAAAAAGGAAGGAAGGTGGCTTAGAAATACTAGATCTCAAACTATACTGCAAAGCAGTAATTATCAAAATGATTTTATAATCATTTTTACATGTTTTAAAAATTGGTGAAGTTTATCAATGGAACAGATTAAGTACATGGCATAGAGAAGCAAATGTACTTAGTAGCCTAATATTAAATTAAACCAAATATTTAGCTATTAAGAAAAGGATTCACTATTTGACATCAATCTGGCAGAAATTAGTTTTAGACTGACACCTCATACTATATACCAAAATAAGCTCCAAATGGATATATGATCTAGATATTAAAGTTCATGTCATAAACAAATTTGAGGAGGAAGTGAAAAAACCACTTTTCAGATCTATGGAAAAGGGGAAGTATTCATCATCAAACAAGGGATAGAGAGTAAATGTCACACATTCAAAATGGAAATTTTGAGTATGTAAAAGTTAATAAATAAATCCAAAGGAGCTAAGATTAGAGGGGAAGTATTTAACTCAAGGAATCTTTGCAGCAAGTTTCTCTGAAAAGGTTTTATTCTAAAACATAGGAGAAATTGAAATTTATATGAATAAAAGCCATTCCCCAATGGATAAATGGTCAAAGGATATGAACAGATAGTAATCATGGAAAGACATCCAAGTTTTCTATAGATATATGACAAAAAGGTTCTAGAATCACTGATAATTAGAGAAAGACTATTTAAAGTAACTCTGACTTTCTATCTCATTCTCAACAGATTGGCAAAGTTGTCAGCAAAGGGGAAATAGCAAGGAACTGTAGGTAGATCTCTGAGTTAGTCCAGCCATTCCCAGTAAATAATCTGGGAGGCATGGGAGTTTGGGAACTGCACTACTGAATGTAATACCCTCCACTAATGAGACTGCCAACCCATCAAAGTATAAACAACTGAAGAGTCCAAGGTCTGGATACCACCAAAGCAAGTTAATCTGAATGAACTTTTTCCTTCAGCGATTGGCTGTTACCTAGTCCTTCATATATCTGGGTCAATTTTATACTTTTCCAATAACTACAACTAAAAAATACAAGATGTTGTACCAGATGAAGCAATCATGGGATAAATGAAAGCACAGAGAATAAATCCAATATTGTTGTTGACTTTATCATAGCCTTTAATCGTGATTCATTTTCATGATGATTTTATTAAACCAAGATGTCAACTGAAGTTTTAGATTCTCACATATACAGAATAATCTACATTGCAGACATTTCTTGTCAGTGTGTATTGAGAAAAAAAAATGCCTTATCACTGAACTCAAGTCCTTACTCTGAATAAGCTGTTGTGGATTGTTAATAATAATTCACATTTTCATAGGAATCATTCAGTCATGGAAGGAAGGAAGGAAGGAAGGAAGGAAGGAAGGAAGGAAGGAAGGAAGGAAGGAAGGAAGGAAGGAAGG
>NC_058130.1:30585756-30593115 GCF_016433145.1 Gracilinanus agilis | reverse complement strand
GAAGAGAAGAGAAGAGAAGAGAAGAGAAGAGAAGAGAAGAGAAGAGAAGAGAAGAGAAGAGAAGAGAAGAGAAGAGAAGAGAAGAGAAGAGAAGAGAAGAGAAGAGAAGAGAAGAGAAGAGAAGAGAAGAGAAGAGAAGAGAAGAGAAGAGAAGAGAAGAGAAGAGAAGAGAAGAGAAGAGAAGAGAAGAGAAGAGAAGAGAAGAGAAGAGAAGAGAAGAGAAGAGAAGAGAAGAGAAGAGGAGAGAAGAGAAGAGAAGAGAAGAGAAGAGAAGAGAAGAGAAGAGAAGAGAAGAGAAGAGAAGAGAAGAGAAGAGAAGAGAAGAGAAGAGAGGAGAGACTGAGAGGAAAGAGAAAAAAATGAGTATGTCAGGTAGTTAATATATACCAGCTAGTTAAATAAAGATGACTTGCTTTAGCACAACAAGTTTAGTACAACCTCCTGAAAATGCAAGGTGGGGATAGGGAGGTTACAAGATTTAAAGGAGATGTTATAAGTCAAGCTTTTTGTAAACCATAAAGGCCTGTATACATATTTGCTACTGTTCTGATGCTGTCATCTTATAGTAGATATTACATGTACACAACTAATTATAATATCAAGAAAAAAAAAAGGAAGTAAAATAAGAAGCCCAGTGGACCATGACAGTGCTTCACCAACCTATTGGTAAAAGAGGAGAGCCCTCTGAAGATATGATTTCTGAACTTAAACTAAATAGTAAAACCAAAGATAAAGCTATACTTTTTGTAATGCAGAGATATTGCACAGAAACTTCAAGTATACAACTCAAAACTTTTGGACTAAAGAATTTCTCTATTAACCTATAAATTATCTGATTTCTTTTTCAGCTTTAGAGCCACTCCTTGGGTCACTCCATTACTTTTCCTCCATGCTTCTACAAGATCTCAAATGAATTTAAAGAACAAAGGCCAAAAAAAAATGTACATGATATTTCCTCCTTCTGCACAGGGCAAAGCCTTGGCTTCTGTGTACATACAGTAATTAATGACAGTGTTTTACAAGCAATGACATTAGAAAACCAGTGTTCCTTGGTATTTACTATGGTCATGTAGGCAAATGCCAAAGGTTATCAAACCAGGATATCTGTGTTTAGAGGAGAGCTGATAATAAGACAAAGCTAGGTTACTTATTTGGGCTTCATTTCCCAACTGGAGGGAATTCTGCTAAAATAGCCTGCCAGAATTGGAAAGTACCAAAGTATACCCAACAACTAAAGCAAAGAGCTGCTTGAATTGTTTCAGATTGACAGAGAAATAAAAGATGTCTCTGTCTCTGTTTCTGTCTTTCTCTTTGTTGTTTTGACTAAGCCTATGATTTTATTGACAGGGAGATGAAGCAGTGGATAGAATACCAGACCTAGAGTCAGGAAGACCTGAGTTCAAATCCAGTTTCAAACACTTAATAGTTGTGTGACCCTGAGTAAGTCACTTCACTCTGTTTGCCTCAACTTCTTCATCTATCAAATGAGTTGGAAGAAGGAAATGGCAAACCACTCTAGTATCTCTGCCAAAAAAATTCCCAAATGAGGTCACAAAGAGTCAGATATGATTAACCAACAATGACAACAATTATTTTATCTGTATAAGGAATTTCCAGTGAGGAATTTACCTCTGCCAGATTAGCTCCAGTTCTGCAATTTATAATCTTTAGAGAGTGGTCTTGGGGCACTGAGCATTTGAACAATTTGCCCAGAATCACCCAGCCCATAGCATCAGAGGTAGAATTTGACTTGATCTCACCCATTACAAAACCAGTTCTCTATCCAATACTCCACACTGCTTCTCATCCACATTCTATTCTAGAACTCATCTCATTGGTTAATTTTTGGCAATTCATTCAAGTCACAACTGCTGAATTATACAGTGAAATGGAACATGCCCCAGTAGCATCCTTGGGTATGCACCAATGATGATGTTGCCATTTTGCTTTGCTTCCATTTTCTAAGTTAAAGCAAATGGAAGAGAAAAGAAGACACTTCCCCACCTCCACCCCCATCATGCATTTCACCCCAGTGGCAACGTATTTTGTCTGAATATGCTAACAAGTCTTTTAGGAAACAACCCCCAAGATTGCTACCTGGGATTGTCAGACTCTAAGATCAGGTGTTCTAGATCCTCTCCAAAAGAACCCAATGACATAGCAGGAAACAGCATTGTCAGGCCAGGACTAATACTAAGAATTAGTATTCTGTTATGATTAATTTTGAAACCTGGATCACTTCCACCTACAGATATCCAAGGAGTCATAAACAAAGGTACACACGGTCCTAGGTTTGAGAGTTGGAATGGATTTCTGTTGCCATCTGGCCAAACCCACACCCCAAAGCAATCCCTACTATAATATACCCAACAAGTAGTTGTCCAGCTTCTATTTGAAGACCTCCAAGGGAAGTAGGAGAGAGAGTCTACCATCTCTCCAGACACTTTTCCATTTTTGGGACAGCTCTAATTAGCAGGAAATTTTTTCTGATGCCAAGTCTCTTGTCCATTTTCAGCCATTGTTCTTGATTCTTCTCTTTGGGACCAAACAGAACAAGTCCAGTTCTTTTTCCATATGACAGCCCTTCAAATATTCAAAAACAATTACTATGTAGCCCTTAATTCTTCACATTTCTGGGATAGATATGCCCATCTCCTTCTCTGGATTCTCATATAAGAAGGACTAAATACATTTCCCTTCTTAGATATTCACTTGCTGTGTGACTCTGGGTAAGTCAGTTCCCCTCTTTGTGTCTCAGTCTCCTTATCTGTACAAAGGGAGTATTGAATATGGTTTCATCTAAGGACCATTCCAACTCTAAATCTGTGAATCTATTATATGAGTGATGCTTCTCTGTCTACTAGAGTTTATCAGTAGCCTTCTTAAACTTCTATCCCCACCAAACCTCCCAGACCTGAATGCAGAGACTCAGCTGAGGTCTGATGGGAGCAGAGGATTGAGGGTCCATCACTTCCTAATTCTCAGAGACTCTCACTCTCTCAATGCAGGCAAGATGGCACTAGTTGTTTTGATTGCTGCATCACACTGCTAGCTCCTATGGTTGCAGTCCAGGCCATGAAGAGTTATGAAGCAAACAATTTGGAAGGCTAAAAAATGTGAAATTATTGACCTCTCAATGGCTCTCCAAAGTACTATTCACATTCACAAAACCATAGCCTTCATCGTCACACCAAAGCTATTGAAAGCTAAACAAATGGGTAAAGAAGCATAAATCCAAAGGAGAGACTTCATCTCCTTATGTTCCAGAGCAGGCTTTTGTAGACAAGATATAAGCCATCATGACAGGACAGGACAATATAGATGCATTAACATATACCTCTAATTTACTCAACACTAAAATTCAAATGATTTTATTTTTTCCAGGTTAAATGTAGGAAAAGAGAACGGGAAAGTGAGTACTAAATTTTTGTGATAAAAAATGTCATTTTTTGCATTATTGAATAACCAAAAGATGATTTTTAGAAAGCAATTTGGTTTAACACAAAATTTCATCTCAGACAGCATCTACACAATGCTGAAAGATTCTAACAAAGAAGGTAAATTTCAACCATCTGAATCAGTTAAGCCTGTGTAGATACTGATTTATTCTTATATGGTCAATAATGTAAAGGTCTCAAAATGTTAAAGATTTCATTTTAAAATACCTTAGTTGATTCAACCATTCTAAAGAGCAATTTGAAACTATGCCCCAAAAGCTATAAAACTGTGCATACCCTTTGGCCCAGCAATACCACCACTTGGTGGGTATTGCAAAAAGATCAAAGAAAGGGCAAAAAGATCTATTTGTATTAAAATATTTATGGCAGCTCTTTTATTGTGGTGGCAAAGAATTGGAAGTTTGGGGGATGCCCATCCATTGGGGAATGGCTGAATAAATTATAGCATATGATTGTGATGGAATACTCTTGTGCTTTAAGAAATGATGAGCAGGATGATTTCAGAAAAAACCTGAGAAAACTTATATGGACTGATGCAGAGTGAAATCAGCAGTACCAGGAGAACATTGTACGAGTAACAACAATATTGTAAGACTGACCAGCTGTGAATGACTTAGCTATTCTCAGCAATACAATGACCCAAGACAATTCTAAAGGACTTAGGATGAAAACTGCTAAATGTCTCCCAAGAAAGACTTAGTGGAGTCTGAATGCAGATCAAAGTATTGGGTTTTTTTATTTCATTTTCCTTGAGTTTTTTGGTCTGTTTTCCTTTGAAATGTGGCTAATATGGAAATACATTTTGCATTTGTATAATCCATAGCAAATTACTTGCCTTCTCAAGCAAAAAGGAGGAGGGTAGGAAAGGAGGGAGAGAATTTAAAACTCAAATTTTTTAAAAAGAATGTTAAAATTGCTTTTATGTGCCAATAAAAAAATACCTTTGTTCTTTTTTCTAAAAAAAGAGCCATACCACCAACATTTACTTAAAATGAGTGGTAAAAAAAAATGTCTTAAATGTTTATCTATGGAGCATAAAAAGTAATTGGCAAATTTAATCTAAGGTTATACTATATTTACGATGATATTTACTTTGCTTCCTGTTGCTTCTCTTAAACAGAGATTTTTTTTTATTCATCTTTTACACAAGCATGACCTCCCTCGGATTTTTGGCAATAGAGACAGCATTAATTTAAAATGGCATTTCTATAGCTACCCAAAGTCATTATGTTATTCAAAATCATTGCAGAAAGAGGAGAGTGTTGAGCGGGAGCTACCAGAGGCTCCTTATTACCTCAAAGATTAAATACAAACTCTTCAGATGACATTTAATGGCCTTCATAATCCAACTTCACCCTATCCCTCTGGATTGCTTTTATCGTACTCCCTTCCGTGCCCCAAAGTTTAGGCCAATTTGGCTAATAACTGTTTGCTGAACTCAATGGTCATAGAACTACAGAGACAAAAAAGGCCTAAAAAACTCAATAGCTTGATCCAGTGATGGGTAAACTATGGCCAGCGGGCCAGATGCAGCCCCCTGAAATATTGTATCATCTGAGTGACATTATTCCTAATCTGACAAATACAAAGAGTAGGATACAATACAGTGAAACTTCGAAAGAGTTGCCTTAGAAAAAGACTGAAAGATGAGCATTTCCTTCCCTTTGGCCCCCTCTTTAAAAAGTTTGCCCATCACTGGAATCTGTATCTAAATATGAACCCTCTCTTTATGGTGCCCAACAAATGGTAATCCAAAGAGAACCATGCCTGGGGAGAGGAGGTCCTGGGTTCAAATATGACCTCAGACACTTTCTAGCTATATGACCTTGGGCAAGTCACTTAACCCCAATTGCCTAGTCCTTATCACTCTTCTGCTTTGGAACAGAGACTTTGTATTGATTCTAAGACAAGCTGGTATGACTCCAGAGAAGGGGAACTCACTACTCCCCAGATCAAATCATTTCATTTTCAAGATAGTTCTGATCACTAGGAAAATTTTCTTTCTGTTAAACCAAAATGGACCTCCTTAAAATTGTCACCTGTTACTTCTAGGTCTGTTTTCTAGGGTCAAGCCTATTCCTTCTTCCTTTCAAATACTAGAAGAAAGGTCTCAAGCCCCCAATAAGTCTTCTGTCTAATCCTTTCAAATTCTTTCAACTGATAGGAGGAAACATAGGATGTCCCCAAAGTCCTAGTGCAGTTTTAAGCTATTGAAGTTTAAATAGAAGCTATCTATTAAAAATGAAAACTTTATTAAAACTTTTGGAAGAATCTCTATGTCTTTAAGACCTTTCACTCTACCAGTTATCTTACTTTGGGCATTCTAGCTTCTCACTATCATTCCAAAAATGTGGTACTCAGAATTAAATACAATATTCCGGGTGTGAATCTAAGCAGGAAAAAAAAGAATATGACTGACCTTCTTAGGCAGCTAGGTGCTGAAGTGGATAGAGTGCTGGCCCTGGAATCAGGAAGACTCATCTTCTTGAGTTCAAATCTAGTCTCAGACATTTAGTAATTGTGTGACCCTAGGCAAGTCACTTAACCCTGCTTGCCTTAGTTTCCTTTTCTGTAAAAATGAGCTGGAGAAGGAAATGGCAAATCACTCAATCCCTGCCAAGAAAATCCCAAATGGGTTCATGAAGAATCAGATACAACTGAAAAATTATTTAAAAAAACAACACATCTCCTTAGTATTAGATACTATTCGTCAAGTATTGAAGTATTAGTCAAACATTCTCATGTCACATTAGCTTTTTTGACTACCATGTCATACTGTTGATTCAAAATCTTCTTGTGGTCCACCAAAAATGCCAGATTTTTTTCCCCAGACAGCATGCTGTTAAGTCATGCCTTTCTAATCTGCTCATCAAAACTAATTTTTATGGAAGGAAGCTCCAAGATTCAGTGAATTGAGAGCCAGACCCAGAGCCCTGAGGTCCTGGGTTCAAATCTGACCTCAAAACTTCCTAGCTGTGTAACCCTAGGAAAGTCATTTAACCTCTGTTGCCTAGTCCTTTCCACTCTTCTGCCTTGGAACTATACAAAACATTGATTCTAATACCAAAGGTAAGAATTTTTTTTTAAAAAATAACTTATTTTGTGACTTAAAGGGCTGACTTTATATTAGTCTCTGTTACATTTCTCCCTGTTAAATATGGCTCAACTTTCTGGTGTTTTTGAATCCTGATCCTCTCATCCAAGGAGTTAGCTATATACTACCCTCCTCCCCACAGATGTGTGTCATCTGAAAATCTGAGAAGCTTTCAGATTCTTTATCCGAATCATTGATTAAAATGTTGAAACAGCACAGGACTAAAAATGGCTCCCCATATAGACTCTAAAGGATCACCCCAGTGCAAATGTCAATAACTATGGAAATAGATCTTGATCAATGACACATGTAAAAACCCAGTGGAATTGCGCATTGGCTATGGGAAGGGAGTGGGAGGAGAGGAGGGAAAGAACATGAATCCTGTGACCATGGAAGAATATTCTTAAATAAATAAATAAACAAACAAACAAATAAATAAATAAATAAATGTTAAAGATAAATAAAAATAGGTCTTCCGGTTAAGATGGCGGCCTTGTAAGGAGCAGCTGCTCGATCTCTCCTGACCGAACCACACAGAACCCCTCAAGGGGAAATAAAAATGAGTCCAGAGGAACGAAGGAACCCCACAACAGGGCGCAGCATTGAAGGTACGCAGAATCGGGGCATTTCCACACTTTAAAGGGGTGAAACAGTTCACACTAAAACACGAGAGGAAGAAGCCCCTCCCCCACCCCCCACACTGCACGGGTGGGTAAACAGGACTGGGGCAACCAATAAATCACTGGCAGCCCCTGAGCCCGTACCTGTGCACTGCAAGACGAGGGACCCCAGGTGGCTGGGACTCTC
>NC_058130.1:30565766-30585656 GCF_016433145.1 Gracilinanus agilis | reverse complement strand
TAAATAAATAAATAAACAAACAAACAAACAAACAAATAAATAAATGAATGAATGAATGAATGAATGAATGTTAAAGATAAATAAAAATCAAAATGGCTCCCCAGGGCACTTGGCTAGAGAACTCCTTCAGAGATAATATTGAATCTTCAGTGACTACTCTTTGGGTTCAACCAAGCAATCTACTATAAATACACCTCACTATCCTATCCTTAAACCAAAATCATGCCATCTTTTTATCAAGAAGAATATGAGAGGGGGCAGCTGGGTAGCTCAGTGGATTGAGAGTCAGGTCTAGAGACAGGAGGTCCTAGATTCAAATCTGGCCTTAGACACTTCCCAGTTGTGTGACCCTGGGCAAGTCACTTGACCCCCATTGTCCACCCTTACCACTCTTCCACCTAGGAGCCAATACACAGAAGTTAAGGGTTTAAAAAAAAAAAGAAGAAGAGATACTTTACCACATGCTTTGCTAAAGTTTAGCAAGATCCAACTGTTTGGCATTTATATTTGCCAACCTCTATGCCTGGCATGTACTCCCTCCTCGTCTGTCTCTCAGAATCCGAATGCATAATAGAAAAAGCATTTATTAAGTATCTACTATGTGCTAAGCATTAGAAATAAGGATAGAAAAACAAGCCAGTTCCTGATGTCCAGGAGCTCCCTTTCTAATGGAAGACTAGCAGAAGACAATATTTAGGAGGGTCCAACTCCAGGGCAGATGGAAAGACCAAATGATCCTTCGAGTGCAGCAGCCGGGCAGATGGTGATGTGTTCTCTTTAGTGCCATTCCCACTGATAAAACAAACAAACAAACAAACAAACATCAGTTTCAGATGTCGAAGCTTTTGGTGATGCTAAGAACTTTGGTGGTGAGAACGTTCTTTTCTGAGTATTTAGTAGTTAAAGAGGTCGAGGCCACAATAGCTAAAGGGATTGTTCTCCTCCGTGATGGATCCATAGATCATGAGAGAAGCAGAGATGATCACCAAGGAGACAACACTCTTCTCTTGGCCATGAGAGACAGCCTGGACAAACGCACAGGGCTTCACGTTTAGGGAATAGCTAGTAGGTCAACTTGTTTGGAACAAATCGGATGGTACAAGAGAAAGTAACCTGTAATCTGGACCCATATTGTAAGTGGCTTGAAATGTCATAAAAAGTTGATTTTTTTTTACCTAGTTGTAATAAGGATCCATTGAAGTTTTTTTGTTTTTTTTTTTGTTGTTGTTGTTGTTTTTATTTTTTTGAGCAGAGGAGTGATATGGCTAGATCTGAGACTGGTGAATATGAATATGGCAGCTAGAAGAAGAAAAGTCTGAAGAGAAGAAATACTAGAGGAAGGAGAGCAATTGGGCAAACATTGCAATAATGTAGGAAAAAGGTAGTGAGATTGAGAACTACAATGTTGACCATATGAGGAAAGAAAATGGGGCAGAGAGGAGAGAAGTTACAAAGGTAGAAACAATAATATTTAACAACTGTTCGTATATGGAGGTCTAAGGTAAGAAACAAAAGGATTTTTCTATAATATGAATTATAGGGCAGTTAGGTGGCACATTGAATAGAGTGCTAGACCTAACATCGGGAAGGCTCATCTACTTGAGTTCAAATTTGGCCTCACATATTTCCTAGCTGTGTGACCCTGGTTAAGTCACTTCACTCTGTCTCATTTTCCTCATCTGTAAATTGAGTTGGAGAAGAATATAGTAAACCACACCAGTATGTAACAAGAAAAACTCAAATGAGGTCATGAAGAGTCAGACATGACTGAAAAATGACTGAACAACAACACATGATAGCTATAACTAGGGGTGTCCTGGACTGAGCTCAAACCAGCTAGTGAGAACGCTATGTTAAATTTTCATCATGAGCATTTACAGCTCAGAAATCAGCAAATTGTATAAATCAAGGCTTGATTTGTTGCTTTGTAAATTGTCTAGGACTAAGGAAAATGTTAATGATGCAAATTAAAGATAAAAGTGTTAAAATGTTTTAGGGTACGTTTTTTTCCAGAAAGCTGGTGGTTAAACATCTACCAGCGCACACTCCTAGATATACCTAATACTATTTTTTTAAAACTTAAAAGCTCTGTCTAACCCCATATACTTATTAGAATTTATCTTAAGGATATAATTTCATACAAAGCCATAGAAGGACTTTTTAAAGTGAAGCATTACGCACGTCTCCTTTAATAATACTGACATTAACCAGGGTTGGCTCAATAGTTCTTAGAATTGCTCCCCCTTCTCTAATAAATTCCCTAGACTGATACATTTCCCCAAGATGCTCTTTTTGGTTTTAGATTTTTCTCTTTGTTTCTTAAGGAAAAAAAAAAAAAGAATACCTCCCTCCATTTATCATCTGTCTTCAAAGAGCAGCTACAGTCTGTCCTGATGAAATTGGAAAACACTAGATGAGTGAAAAAATGACCTTATTCTACTCTTGAGAAAATGGTTGGGTAAAGTCAAAAGATCAAACAGACTGGCCTCCATAGAGCTAAGCAGACATGATTATCCCGCCTCCTTATCTAAAATTAAAACTTTTCCCAGGCATTAGTCATTCTGCAATAAAAGTCATCCTGTCTTCTTGCTCTATCTCAACTCTTGCCCAAAAGAGGTCAATACATCAAGAAGCTGCAATTTCATGGGAGTTGGAACTCCCCAAACTGATGTCAATCACGTCCCATCTATAATTCAGTGGATGAGTTACACCTAATTTAGTGCTGACTTTAAAAAAAAAAAAAAAACACTTACCTTCTGTCTTAGTATCATTTCTAAGTCAGAAAAGTTGCACTGGCTAGGCAAATGGAGGTTAAGTGACTTTCCCAGCATCACACAGTTAGGAAGTATCTGAAGCAGATTTGAATCCAGATCCTTCTATCTTCAGGCCCTGTTCTCTACCCAGTGTGCCTCGTGCTTGATCTTAGTTAGTTGCCCAAAGCCCAGGGAGGTGAACTAGTCTTTCCATGGTCATTAGGTTATTAAGTGTGATGGACTAGATTTGATTTCAGGCCATTCTGATGCCAAGTCCAAGGTTCATTCCATTGCATCACACTGACTCATGATTACAAACACAAATAACATATATAAACATACAAAAACAAATAATATATATAGGAGATTATATCCAAATTCTTCAACCTGGCATTCAAGTTCCTTCCCCATCTGGCACCAAAATAGTTTTCCAGATTTCAATTTCCCTCCTCCCTGACATAAACTTTGTCCTCCAGCCAAAAAAGGCTAGTCCTTGTTTTCCAAAACCACCTTTGTACTTTCCTCCTGTGCACATTTGTTCCTGCCACCTGGAAAGCCCTTTTCCCATTGCTACCTAAAGAAATCCCATCCATCAATCTCTTCTAGGCTAGCTCAAATATCATCTGTTCCATCAGGAAGCCTTCCTGATCCCCCCAGGCAGAACTGCTCTCTCTCTCTCTCTCTCTTCTAGACCCCCAGAACAGCCCTGTGCGCCTTCCACACAATTCCTCTTGTGTGCTCTCTTGGATCATGGTTATCTGTGAATGCCTCACCTGCCTCACCATCTGGTAAACACCTTGAGTTCTGGGATAATACCTTGTATGATTTCAAATTCCCCCAAATGGCTTTCACAGAGAGTTTTGGAGTCTGAGGATCTGGGTGTAAATTCCAGTTCTGTCACTTACAACCGATGGGACATCAGGAGAATAGCTTACCCTGTCTGAGACCTCATTCTCTCATCTATAAAATCAAATTAGTTGAATAGGATAACTTCTTCTTTTTTTTTTTTTTTAAACCCTTGTACTTCAGTGTATTGTCTCATAGGTGGAAGATTGGTAAGGGTGGGCAATGGGGGTCAAGTGACTTGCCCAGGGTCACCCAGCTGGGAAGTGTCTGAGGCCGGATTTGAACCCAGGACCTCCTGTCTCTAGGTCTGACTCTCACTCCACTGAGCTACCCAGCTGCCCCTAATAGGATAACTTCTAAAACAAAAGTTTATAACCTGAAGTCACTGAAATTAAATATGTGTATATATATGTAAGCATACAAGTATATGTATGTATGTATATATATATATATGTGTGTGTGTGTGTGTGTGTGAATATATATCTGGATTTCTATGTAATTAGTCTCTCTTTAATCCTACATATTTTACTTTATGCATTTAAAAGCATTATTCTTGGGGGGCAGCTGGGTAGCTCAGTGGATTGAGAGCCAGGCCTAGAGCCGGGAGGTCCTGGGTTCCAATCTGACCTCAGACACTTCCTAGCTGTGTGACCCTGGGCAAGTCACTTGACCCCCATTGCCTACCCTTATCACTCTTCTACCTTGGAGCCAATACACAGTATTGACTCCAAGATGGAAGGTAAGGGTTAAAAAAAAAAAAAAGAATTATTCTTACCAGGCTAAGATCAAAATAGATACATGACCTAGGTATAAAGGGAGACATCATCAACAAATTAGGATGGGAAACATATTAGCTATCAAATGTATGGATAGAAGAATTTATGAATAAAGAAACAAAAGGAACCATCGTGAGATGTAAAATCGATCATTTTAAATACATTAAATTGAAAAGGTTTTATACAAATAAAACCAGTGTAGCCAAGATTAGAAGGAAGGCAGTAAGTTGAGGGGAAATTTTATAGCTAGTTTCTCAGATAGAAGTTTCATATCTAAAATATATATATAAAGATCTTTGTCAAATACATAAGAACATGAGCCATTCCCCAATTGATAAATAGCCAAAAGATAGGAAAAGACAGTTTTGGGATGAAGAAATCAAAGCTATTCATAACCATATAAAAATGCTCTGAATCATCATTGATAGAGAAATACAAATCATAACAACTCTGAGAAACCATCTCACACCTATCAGTCTGGCTAAGATGATAAAAAAGGCAAAATAAAAAATGGAGGGGATGCAGGGAAATGGGGACACTAATGTACTGGGTAATACGGTGAACTGATCTGTTTTAGAGAATAATTTGGAATTATGCTCAAAGTGTTTTAAAACTGGGTATCCCTTCCAACCCAGAAATATCACTATTAGATTTGTTTTTAAACCCCTACCAGTCAGGCACTGTGCTAGACACTGGAAATACAGACTAAGAATGAAACAGTCTCTGCCCAGAAAGACTTCAGATACTATCAAAAGAGATAATATATATTTCTAAATAAACCAGACAGAATTGTTCCTGCTTTGGAAACTTGTAGCTGGGGAAATCAGCATATAATTGAGAAGGAAAACCCTGAGCAGAGTTCTGAAGGAAACCAGTGGTTCCAAGATGCAGACACAAGGAGGGAGGGAGGGCATTCCAGACAGAGGAAAGGAAGAAGGCCAATTTGGCTGGACTCCTATGCTGTGAGAAGAGGACTACTGTATAATAATATCATAAATGATAGATTGAGAGTGAAAATGAAAGCTCCCTAGTTCCATTCTTTTACAGATAAGGAAACTGGGATTCAGTGAGGTTAGCTGGCTTTCTTAGAGTCACAGAGCTAACAAGTATCTATATAATTCACTGCCTGCTCTTACATATGTTACAAATGTCACAGGAAGGATTTGAACTCAGGTCTTCCAGATTCCAACTCTAATTCTCTATCTGCTATGCCATCCTGACTCAGGTTAGAAAGGCAGGTTCAAGCCTAGGTTGCTAAGGGTCCAATTTGTTCCCAGAAGAAGTAAAGAGTTTATCCCAGTTTTGGGAAAAGTCACTGTCCCAGATTGGGATAAATCAATATTTGACCGGTATTCTTTTAGGTTAAAATGTTTGGCACATTGTTACATAGGTTTGCTTTTTTATCATTATAATTATTATTTTTTAATATCCTCAACTTCCATCTTAGAATCAATACTGTGGAATGATTCCAAGGCAGAAGAGCAATAAGGGCTAGGTAATGAGGGCTAAGTGACTTGCCCACCGTCACACAGCTAGGAAGTGTCTGTGGTTAGATTTTAACCCAGAACCTTCTGCTTCTAAACCTGACTCTCAAACCACTGAGCCACCTAGCCCCCCCTTTATTGTTATTATTAAAAGATTGTTATTATTAAAAGATGATCATTATCCCCCTTCAAGTTATCTAAAAAGAATCTGGTAAGTCAAATCCTTCTCTATCTTCCCCAGATGGCAAGGGAATAAAGCTGGTCCTGTCCTCATCTTCCCATAATTAGCCAGGAACCCTGAATGACAAAGGCTGCTGAGCAATAGGGGCCTCTGCCTCTCCCAATAAAGGATGCCATCCTGAGATTAGAATAGAGATAGGTTGGAGATTAAAACTCACACTCTAATGGATGTCTATTCCACTCTGTAATGGCAATGCCATTGCCTGTTATTTATATTGTAATTTTCCAAACTTCTGGTGTTCACTTTTCTTCTGTAGCAAGTAATTCTTTAGGCTGAAAAGATGGAAGACTTTCCTTTAATAATTCCCAAACTTACCCCCCTGCACAAAATGGCAGGGTACCTTCCTATCTTCCTATTTATTTGGCTGCAAGGCTCAGGCTTTACACTTCTCAATGAATTACATTACCTCCAGCACTTATAAGGATCAATACAGATGACTCCTCTACTTCCCAGACAGTTTTTTCTGCTCTTCCACCATCTGATCACATTGGGGTGTGACTTTCCAAAGTGAGTCATTTATTTAATGGGTGACCTCCTTTATTTTTTGTGACCTGCCTCTGGAGAGTTAATGGAACTTAGGAAGGAACAAAAAATAATCAGTTTCTTTTCTTCACAAGAGCCTCCAACACAGGCACCAAAAAATCCACTTGGTTTTAATTGATGTCTGATAAATTTGAGACAAATTTGGGACATGGGGCAGCTAGGGAGCACATCAGAGACAGCATCAGGCCAGGAGTTGGTTGGATCTGGGTTCAAATCTAGATTCAGACACTTCCTATCTGTGTGACCCTGGACAAGGATTATTGTCTAGCTCTTGCCATTTTTCTGTCTTAGAATTGATACTCGGACAGAAGTTAAAGGTTTAAAGGAAAAAAAAGTAAAGTAAAGGAAAGGAAAGGAAAGGAAAGGAAAGGAAAGGAAAGGAAAGGAAAGGAGACACAGCTTAGGTTTGGGGAGAACACTGGACTTAAGAGTCACATGTATCTGGGGGCAAGTTACTCTCTGAGCCTCATCTATAACCTAGGGATTACAACCTGCTTTTGAGTTATAAGGATTAAATGAGATCATGGAGAGCATTTTGCAAATCTTAAAGTAAATAAAAATTAGGGTTTCTGTAAAACTTCAAAATCTCTGGTCTCTGGAGAAGATATTTTTTTAAACCTTCTTTTTTCTGCCTTCTGCTTCTGCTTCTTTCTCCTCCTCCTTCTTTCTTCTTCATCTCCCTAGCTCCCCAAGGCTGGAAGTTCAAGAGTTATTCACAGGGCCTGATCCCAGTACTGATCAGCAAGGATCTTGAACTGCTACATGTAATGCAGGGTTTTTGCATTGTAATATTAGCTTAGACAAACCTGTCAGTTGCCCTGGATGGAATGTTGACGATGGCATGCGCCATGGGCCAGGTGCCAGCCGGCAGTTGGGCTGAGACTATAAAAGCCCCTGGAAACCCAAGCCTGGGTTCTGTTTTCCCCTGACTTCATCCTGATCACTCAACTACCCCCTTCCCATGGGGCCCCGGGTTGAAGGGAGGTGAAAGGTGGTGAAAGGTGGTGGATCATGGGTAAGAATTTAGGATAGCATAGATTTTAGGACCTTCTTCAAGAGCATCTCAACGACATCTATTTCATTATCATCAAGGTTAGTCAATAGATCTGGTCAATTTCTTAACCAGAGACCGCTTAGCTCTGGTCAAGGGCAGCCAGCCCTCGGCCTGCCAAGACCTTCTTAGGAACTTTGCCAGCATCACCCAGTGAGACCATAGCAACAACTTAGTAACACCAAGCCCTCTTACCTTGCCTATTCCTTCCCCAGTTTCAATAAATCCCTTAGCCTTTAACCAGAGAATCTTATGGTTATTTCTTTGCCACCAAGACTAAGGAGGATAGGGAAGAAGTGAGAAGTCTGAGCAGTTGAGGTTCAATCTACCCCATTGCTGGGGCAGGAAGTTCAAACACCCACTTCCTGTTGGTCTGCCACCATCCTATAAGAGGCAGTTACCTCAGGAAGGAGGGGCCGGCTGCCTGACATCTTAAAGGAGCCTAGCAGTTAGCAGTGAAGGTTCACTGGGCACTTACCTTTCAGGGTTCGGATTTGAACTTAAACCAAGTTCATTCCCTGCTGAGTTTGCTCATCCTTCATAACATGCAACTCCAACCTCCTGCTAGACTTGTTACCAGCTCTAGGCCCTTAGGGACCTATTACCTCCCTCATAACATACATTTCCACCCTAGGGCAGTTGGTCTTTCCTTAAGCATCCATTCTTTCCTGGTGTGCATGCAGAGAGGGAGGGGTGGGGAAGAGAAACCAGGCTTATGGGGAACACTGGATTAGCTTTAGTCCTACAACAGCTCTGAACTCCACCAGTCTCATCCTCCTCAACAGCAGGGATTATCAGTATGCTTTACAATGCCCAACATCTCCCTCCCTTCTTTGCAGAGATGAGTGTTTGGGTTTCTCTGAATTGGGTGATATGATAGGTTTATTAAATTTGCTAATTGCATTTTTTCTCACTTTCTTCCTTTTTATTCTAAGTTACAAGGGGTGATATTCAGGATATGGAATGGGGTGGAGATATATTTTTAAGTAAAGGTCATATTAAAAATGATTAACATATTTAAAAACTAATAAAATATGTTACCTTTTAGAGACCCAGTGAATAAGCACATATTTTGAAATGAAGGTGGATGTGATAAAAAAGATAATCAGTATGATATTTAAAAACTAATAAAACTTGTCATCTTTGGAGACCCAATGAATAAATGTACTTGTAAAGGACCTGGGGATATATTAGTCATTTTTCTTCAGCAGATCTGTTGATCAACAAAGATCTAAGTGCTTACTATGTGCCAGGAAACTGTGCTAAGAACTAATGTTATAAAAGAAAGGGGTAATCTGCATACTACCACTATTAGGCTGGTTATTAGTAGTAGTAATCTGAGATATTAATCTGAGGAAGCTTTGGTTTGGTTCCCTGATGACTGGTGCAGGGACACCTGAGTCCTGCCACCCAGCTGGAGGCTATACTAACTGCTCTTCTTTATAACAGTGCCCAGGCAGGATCCCTAAAGGTCAATGGATGGGTAACCGTTTCAGGTCCCACCTGGGGTTGATTGATTATTGGTAGTGGGTTCTATCAGCCTTGGATAATGTTCATCTGACTGCATTGCTCTCTCCCCAGAATGGTGATGGAATAACTACTCCAGGAAGGTACTTAATAACTTTATTTATGTTTAACAAGGGAAAGGAATGATCAGGAAAGGGTTGGGGAATAGGTGACCCTATCACTAAATCTATGACAATAATCCCTCAGGACTGTAGGCTGTTCAGTAATGCTGGGCTTGTTTTTCACTTCCTCTGGCTCAGCCTGGCCACAGCCAAACCAGAGTAAGCAAACTGTTTGGATGATGCAAATACTGAAGATGGTTTCTCTCAGCTTCTTACTGCTCATTGTTGTGCCAGTCCTAGAGCCTTCAGGAAATCTACTCTTACCACCCTCTTCTTCTTCTCCTACCCACTTCCTGGATTCCACTCCCCCCCAACCCCCTGGGGCCCCGGGATACCTAAATATCTAGAGTTGGTTTAGGTGCCTAAATATCTAGGGATTCAGAAAGAATCAGAGGATTCACAGGTCAATCAATGTTCAAGATCAGATGTCCAAGGCAAGAGTTTAGGCAATGCTCAGCTAAAGCAAAAGCCAAGGTCCCAAAAGACAAGGGTCCCAGGGATCCCTGTTAGGGGGCTGTCAGGGTATTTATATCCTTTCTGGCCAACTGCCTTTCCTCCTGTCCTCTTGGCCTCTGGGAACATTCTGATGTCCAACTGTCTTCACCTGTCAATCAAGGTGTGACTCTCAACTCCCAGAGTTTGATTATGACACTAGGGGATTCAAAGAAAGATTAAAAAAAAAAAAGAGGTCCTCTACCTCACAGAGCTCACATTATAATGAGGAGACAACACACAAATAGCTAAGTATATAGAACATTTACAGAGTACATAAAAGGTAATTTGAAAAGGGATGGTATTAGCAACAAAGAGAACTAGGAAAGGCTTTCTGCAGGGGGTAGTATTTGTGTGGAATCCAGAAGGTAATCTAACATGAGAAATTATGAAATGCACAATTTCAGAGAGGACTAGGAAGACTTTAACGACCTGACCCAGAGGCAAGTGGGCAGAACCAGGAAACAATGTAGACTGTGACAACAGTATAGAGGAAAACAGAGTTCTGATCAATACAATGAGAAACCATTTTGAGTCCAAAAGAATAAAGATGAAACATGACACTCACCTCCTGAAGATAGAAACACATTTTCAAACATAGTTATTAAGGGAATTGAGGAAGGGGGTGCTGTTCAATTCTGCAGGTGGGTATTGAGAGATTTCTCTTTTTTTTAAGCTTTAATTGCTCAATGGGAGAGGAATAGATTAATTTTTAAAAATAAGTGTTAGAAAATAGAAATACTAAGTTAAATAAAAGGGAATGGATGCAGACTGAAGGCAGAATCAAATTGTGACATACAACAATCTACCAAAAAACAGACTGGCTCAATTTGGACATAATAACCAACCTTAGAGCCTAAAAACAAATGATGAAACATATTTCCTTACTCTAGGGAGAGAGGTAAGGGAGCACGACTGCAGGAGAGTATTATGGTTAGCAGATAGATTGATAGCCTTGAAGGTAGGAATTAAAGGTTCAAATCTTTCCAGTGCTACTTATTATGTGACACCAGACAAATCACTTAACCTCTTAGCCTTGGTCACTTCATTTCTAAAATGAAGGGGTTGGAAGGTCATTAGCCTCTAAGGTCCCTTCCCACTCTAAATCTATGATCCCCTGATATTAGAGACACCAAAATAAGGGAAGAAATGGGTGACTGGACAGTAGTAAACATAATGCCTAGTCCATAGGCTTGGCTTAGTTGTTTATTACAAAGCTTTGACAAAGAGGGCATTTAAGAAATTATTTTGGTATATATGCACAATAATCAAGCTTTAAAACAGATATATCCAAATTTCAAATTTTAATATTTACATAGGTAAAAAAAACTTTAAAATGATATTTAAATAGATAAGGAAAATCAAAAGAAAACTAAGGCTATAACTATACAATGTGATTTATCACAAATTTCAAATAAGTAGAGGAGGGGAATTTTTAAGATCAAACTATTTATTGGAAAGCATTTATTAAACTCTTGCTGTGTGCCAGGCACTGCACTAGGCAGTAGAGATACAAAGAAAAACAAATGAAAAAACTCACATTCCTTTAGGGGAGACAATGTGGTCCCATCTACGCATATGTTATTCATCCTTTGTTTCAAAGAGGATCAGTGACATCACTGGGAGATGTCTTGACCTGCCCACGAATTGGATTTAAGTGAGGCATAGTTGCCTGATGCCCTCAGTCTCACTCTTTCTTCCCAAGTCATTAAAGTCCAGTGGCAAGAGGGCAGCTGGGTAGCTCAGTGGATTGAGAGTCAGGCCCAGAAATGGGAGGTCCTAGGTTCAAATCTGACCTCAGACGCTTCCCAGCTGTGTGACCCTGGGCAAGTCACTTGACCCCCATTGCCCACCCTTACCACTCTTCCACCAAGGAGCCAATACACAGAAGTTAAGGGTTAAAAAATAAGAGGGTTAGGCTTGAGTCCCTTTACCCACTGTACTTTGGGAATTCTAAATTTAATATGACCACCCCTACAGGAAAAAAAATCAGATCCACTACAAGGTGCCCAATGCAGAATCAGAAGGTTTGAATCTCAGTTCAGTCAATAGCTCTGTAACTTTGAGCAAGTTATTGAATTTTACTGGGCCTCAGTGGCCTCTTTTTGGAAAATTAGAACATTAGAATAAATGGCCTTTAAAATACCATTGAGCACTGAGCCTGTGGATTAGGTGACTATCAGAGTCCTGTCTGATTCAAGATTTTCTCATCTACATAAACCTATGATTTTTGTATTGTTTTCTCAATCTGGGACTCTATTTCCCCCAGGCCAAAAATTTAGCAGCCACACAAGGGCCTGATTCCACAACTGCTTGTCATAGAAGCTTTGACCTGCTGCATCTCCAACCTGGACCAGTTTGCCCCTTCTTAGGCAGCCCCCACTACTAGCCTGCTATCCTGAAGGTTCACCATATTGGTACAGACACTTCGTCTGCTAACCCTCCTGCAGCTCAGAATCCCAAACTTGATCAAGGGATCCATTAGTCTCAGTCTGCCCAATAGGAAGGACTGTAGAAACATACCAAATATTTGTGTTTTTAATATATTCACATTTTTAGTCCATACCATTTCATTAAATTTTTCACCTAGTGATAGCATTAACATTCTTCTCTCTGTCTCTGTCTTTCTCTGTCTCTCTGTTTCTCTCTCTCTGTGTGTGTCTCTCTCTCTCTGTCTCTCTCTGTCTGTCTCTGATTCTATCTCTCTGTCTGTCTCTGTCTCTGTCTCTCTCTTTTCTCTATCTTCCTGTCTCTCTCTCTCTCTGTCTCTCTCTGTCTCTCTCTTTCCTCTCTCTGTCTTCCTGTCTCTCTCTCCCCCCATTCTCTCTCTCTTCTCCGCTCCACTCCTCCTCCCCTTTTCCCCTTTTCTGTCCTTGTTTTCATTTTTCAAGATCTACAGTACAAATCTATGTTGAGTTTTATCTATACTATTCTTTTACTAACTTAGAGAATTTTCCTTTTCTTTTTTCTTTGATTTATTTAATCATTGTTTCATCCTGCCCCACATATTTTCAATCAGAAGATTCCTCATTTTTTTCTCTCCTTAAGAGGCAAAGCTAGGATAAGTTGACTGTGATTTTGCCTCAAGGAACTGGATTTTGAGGATGCTAAGAGTGTTTACAGGCCACTAGTCAGCCAAATAATTGCTGAAATTGGGAAGTTATCAGATACCTGCATCTTCCACCAGGTATAACAGTAGCAGGTCCCTCCCACCCATATCCCATTTGGATATGGACTTAAAATATTGCCTTGAATTCGAGAAAATAAGGCTGGGGCCCTTTACTGTTTTCATGGCCCTTCTCAGGCTTGTCTCTAGGTCCTAATCCAGTTGTGTCAGGGTTTTTTGCTACAAGAGTATCACAACAATCTCTATTTTCACACTCTCTGTATTCGTATCCCCACTGCTTCTCATAGTACCTGGCACAGAGTGGGCATTTAATAATTGTTGATGGATGTCAGGCAGGGAGGAGTGGGAGTCATTTAGTGGGTCCATTCGGTTGGACCTGGTTTTCTATGATCCTATAATATATCCCACCAGGAGATTTTCTGCTGTCCTGGCTGGCATGGACCAGCTGCATTTTTATCTCTGTGGGCAAGAACTGCTGAGTCAAGAAGTTATGATGCTCCATTCCCAGGATTCTTCAATCTGCCCATCTGTATTAAGAGGGGAGAAAACATTGTAGTGATGTATGCCCCAAATACAAAAGAGAGAAGCTTAATGTTCGGAGCTCTCCAGATGCAAAATTTATGGGTTAAAGCTGGAGCTGCTGCTGTAAGCCAATGAACAGAGTTTATGACTACAAAAATCGCCCCCCGGCTATTAACAAACAAATTGATTAATGAAAACTGCCAGCAATAAGTAATTTCACAGAGATTATTGCCTAACTCACTCTGTTAATATCAAGACAGATGCATTTTTAAGAGACCAAGATAAAGGCCAGAATTAGAGAATGGTGAAAAGAAGATGCATCTTTTGATCCTAGACACAGCGATGCTTCTACTCGCATCATGGAAACTTCTCAAAAAAAACAAAACAGAAGGAGTGGCTCAGTGGCACTTTGAAAATCAGTGGATAGAGAGCCAGACCTGGAGACAAGAAGTTCTGGGTTCGAATCTAGTCTCAGAAATTTCCAAGCCATATGAAACTGGACAAATATTTAACCTCACTTGCCTAGCCCTTACCACTCTTCTACCTTGGAACTGATACTTAGTATTGATGGTAAGGGCTTAAAAAAAAAACAAAAAGGAAAGAAAATCCCAAATCACCACTTATAGGGTGATCTAATGAGAATGAAGGTACTAAATTCATCATCAGTATCATCATCACCACCATTTATATGGTGCTTTAAGATTTACAAAGTACCATACATGTATTCAGCACAATAAACCTGGGAAGGTAGTGTTTTATTATCCCCATTTTACAGATGAGGAAAGTGATGAAGGGAGTGTTTTATTATCCCCATTTTACAGATGAAGAAAGTGATGAAGGGAGTGTTTTATTATCCCCATTTTACAGATGAGGAAAGTGATGAAGGAAGTGTTTTATTATCCCCATTTTACAGATGAGGAAAGTGAGGCTGAGAGTGGTTATAAGTGATTTTCCCAGGGATCACAGAGCTAAGAAGTGTCCAAGGGACAATTTGAACGTCTTCTCAATTCCAGTAGCCACTATGCCACCTCGCTGTATCAGCCTGAGAGAAACTTTTAAAAGAAATGTGATTACGTGTCAGCTACGGGGAGGGGAGGGGAGGGAAAGAACATGAATCATGTAACCATGGGAAAATATTCTAAATAAAAAAAAAAGAAAAAGAAATGTGATATTGTAGCCTGAGACACAGTGGAAAGGGAGCCATATATGGAGTAGGGCAGAAGACCTGAGTTCTGAGAGGATCACAAGCTCAGCTGCTTCCTGCTGAGTGGCCTTGGGTAAATCACCAAGTGACCTCTAAGTCGCTTCCCATTTGAAATCTCTCCTCCTTGGACTGGAAGCTGACTTTTGTGTAATCAATCATCCTGTAAATCTAGAAATGGAAGAAACCACAGATCTCATGGAGTCTTTTCCTTTTATGAATGAGGAAAGCTCTAAGACCAGAGAGGTTGTGACTTCCTTGAGATCACAAGGAAGTAAATGGCAAGGTAGCATTTGTACCCAGGTCCTCAGACTCCTGAGCTACTTCTCTTTCTACTTATTGTTTCCCTTTCCCATACTACCTCACTTTGTCTCGATTCCATTTTGTAATTATTCAATATGAGAGCTGGAAGGGATCTGGGAGATCATTAAGTCCCAGACTTCCATTTGATGGCTAGAAAAACTGAGATGTGGAGAGAGGAGGTGATTTGCCCAACATTAAACAGACAGAGCCAAGATTAACATGGAAGCCTCCTGATCCACACCAGTTTATGGAACTAAAGATTATCTCTCTCCTCTCCACTGTGCCAAATTCCTCTCCCAAAGTCAATAATTCCATTGGGTTATTCACCTTAGCCTAGTACAGGACAGCACAAAGGTCACTTCTTTAAATGAATAGTCATTCCATTTCAATGAAAATGCATTTAAATGAATAATTGAAAAACAAAAAACACAGCCAGCCAAAAAAGAGACCTTGGACTCTCTGCCAATTCTCACAGGCATAGAGGCAGTACACTGCCTTTATAATCCTGCAGACAGGTACGCAACACCGTCCCAGAGCTTTGCCCCTCAAGGGCAATTGCCAAATCTTTGGGGCTCTAAAGTTTGGCTTCCAACAATCCCAGCTGGGCTTGGGCAGTTCTCAAGGATGACTTGATCTTTTCTAATTCTTTACTAACAGACCCTGTCCTTGTCCCTTCTTCACTTTCTTCCAATGAAAGCAGGAAGATCTGGCCCATCATTTCATCGAGTTTGCTGCCCTTTGATGAGTTTTCATTTCCAATATAATAAATATCAGTAGCTAGAATTTATATCCACAAAAGAGAGAGCCCTCGGAAGTGGGTGACATCTACAGAACCTGAAAGCCAAGGAGGGACTTGGGTAAGACCCTCCAGAAAGGGGGAGGGATTCTGCAGCCTCTGCTGGGTGCGGATTTCACCTGAGACCTGATTCTTTTTCACAGGAAGCACAGGATGCATCAAAAGCAAATAATGGCAGAACTCCAAGGAGGATCTATAAAGGAGTGAGTCGTAGACAAGAATGATTCCTTCTTGAAATGATGTAGATTGCTGGATGGCCTAAACATCCATTTGCCTGACAGCAGAGAACACGCTAGGCATGCAGACAGGGCAGTTAAGTGGCTGGGTGGATAGAACACCAGGCTTGGAGTCATGAAGACTCAACCACCTGAGTTCAAATCTAGCCTCAAACAGTTCCTAGCTGGGTGACCTTCGGCAAGTCACTTAACCCTGTTTGCCTCATTTTCTTCACTTATAAAATGATCTGGAGAAGGAAATGACAAACCAATATAGTACGAAGAGTCCAACATAACTGAAAAACAAATGAACGACAAAAGAATATGAGTAGAAAAACCTGGGTGTTTCCCTCCTTGCTCTATCATTCTTTGCTTTGATAAATGTTCCATCAAAACATGTTTTCACAGCTGTGTGACCCTGGGCAAGTCACTTGACCTCCATGGCCCACCCTTACCACTCTTCCACCTAGGAGCCAAAACACAGAAGTTAAGGGTTTAAAAAACAAACAAAAAAGCAAACAAAAAACATGTTTTCACGAAGCACATACCTAAAGTTTTTAATATTAAATTCTAAATAACTGATTGTGACCCTAAAAATAACTAAGACAAATAATAATAATAATATAGTATTTCATATAGCATTTGAGGACTTGCAAACAAATATTATGTATATGTATAGCTGGATTTTCTCAACAACCCTCTGAATGAAGTAATATCATTAGCCCTGGTTTAAAGAGGAAAAGAGACTCCCAGAGATCAAATGACTTGCCCAAGATCATACAACGAACACAATGAATGCAGAAATGAATATGAGGATTTTGTTGTCTTCTATTAAGTCAAAGGGATTTGCAGAAACGTGGAACAATTTTAATCTCACTGATTTTTTTTGTTTAAAAGTAGAATTATTTTTCATAAAAGCATCATTTATGCTAACACGTTACTGTTATTTTTAATTAATTAATAAGTATTTGTTTGTAAATTGGATGAGTTTTCATTTCCAATATAATAAATGTCAGTAGCTAGAAATCCACATCCACCAAAGTTCTCCAGTGATCTTTAAGGCAATAAAGGGTTCCTGATGTTAAAAGTCCGAGAACCCCTTTCCAGATGTTGCCATTCTACTGCTTCCTATTTCCCCGCACATTCTACCTTCAGACATCTTTGCAATATGTACGTGTTGGGGTGTGTGTGTGCGTGTGGATGCATTCGAGATGCATCGCGGTGTAGTAGGTGGAGATTCGCCCTCAGAACCAGGGAGATCTTCCTCTGCTGCATTCCGACGATGAGTCCCAGAACAACTGACTTCACCTCTCGGGGCTCTGGGCATCTCCCTGAGACTCTGTTTCAGAGAAGGCGCTGACTTACACTGGCAAAGGGGGTCCCCTCACGTGGGAGTTCCCGATGCCAAGGAAATCACAGATGCCATCTCTATCTCACACATACACATAATTCACATGCCCACATGTGTCTGTGCATCAGTGCGTGTATTCGTATTTACATACACACATATACAACACACGTGTACGCGTGTGTGTATAAAAATATGTGTGTGTCTAGTTTTATTCTAAAGTATCAGGCTGAGAACTCACCGTCTGTAATGTGAAAAAGGAGGGAAAGAGTCAAAAGACACGGGAGTCAGGCTAATTGCATGATCCTCAGAAAGGTATTTTCCAGCTCCAATCTCAGTTTATTGCTCTGTAAAATGGAGATAATATTGTACTATCTAACTCACAGGATTGTGGTGAGCAAAAGGCTTTTAAAACCTTAAAGCTCTATGTAAAATGTGAGCTATTATTAGTCAACAATCCTTGTATGGGAAGTGGGAGAAGGGAGGAGCGCCCTGCAGAAAATAATTTTCTAAACCAAGGAGTGGGGAGGGAAGAAATGGTCTTCCCTCCTGAACCAGTTATTTCCTCTATATTTTGCTATTCCAATGAAGCCCTTTTCCAAATCTTAATCATGTTTATAGACAGAGAGATATTCTTTGCTCTGTAATTTAATTTATAAGATTGAAGCCTCAGGTTTCTCATCTGTAAAATGGGCATAATACCTATATTATCTAACCCATAGACTGTGGAGAGGGGAGCTCTTTGTAAGCCTTACAGTTTTATTAAAATGTTAATTTGATTACTCCCTAGAATTTTTTTTAAACCCTTCACTTCTGTGTATTGGCTCCTAGGTAGAAGAGTGGTAAGGGTGGGCAATGGGGGTCAAGTGACCTTCCCAGGGTCACACAGCTGGGAAGTGTCTGAGGCCAGACTTGAACCTAGGACCTCCCGTTACTCCCTAGAATTTAATCCCTCTAGGGAGAAAAATCACAAGAGTTTTCTTGCTTTCTAAAGCAAGTTGAGGGAGGGGGTTTAACAGGAAATAGTCTTTTCTTCTAAGCCCATCTTTGTCCTTTCCTGTCTCATTTGCTATTCGGAGGAAACCCATTTCCAGATCTCAGGAAATGACAATAGTTAAGAGATATTTCTGTACTTCTTTACTTCCATCTATAAAACTCTACACTCTACAGTGGAGCTGTTACTCCATGTGATCAGCTCCAAAGAGGCTACTCTACTACCCCCTGGGCCCATTCATCAGCCCTAGGGGCTACCTGATTAGCCCCTAGACTATTCCACCAGCCATTGGGCTATTATACCACCAAAAAACATTTCTTCAAAGAAAATTCTTCAAGTAACATTACATGAAAGATGGGGAGATTCTTCTGGAATGCCAGGGTCTCCTATTTTGAAACCTCTATTTTCTCAGCTGTAAAATGGGGACAATTTTACCCTACCTGCCTCACTGAGTAGTTAGGGGACAGAGTGTTTCGTATCACATTTTTTAACTTTGCATTGATTTTATAAATATTGTGTATGTATCGATAGGCGTTCACGTCAGCCCTAATAGAACGTAATCTGAGGCTGTCTCCTACTCTGTGAAATGAGAAGGTTGGACCAGATGAACTCTGAGGTTCTTTCTACGTCTAAATCTAAGACTGTCTGACCCTACTACCCTTGGGCCTGGAGTGCATTTTTATCTTTCTGCCCCCACCACTATATAATAGCCCCTCGTTATTTCTCGTGCTGCTTATTGGTTGGTTATAAACCCTAAAGCCAGACAAGATCAAATCCCATAATTCTTCAAGCCAAATGAGGAATAAATGTCTTCATTGTCTATAGAGCATTTCAAGCATCTTCAAGGGCTATAGAAATGCTGGGTGTTATTACTGCTATTATTAAGTCTGGTATAAAGGTGAGCTATTACTATTCCCCCAAAGGAGAAGAACAAACATCCCTTTCTACATTCCCTTCCTTCTGTCTCTGCTTTATTCTTCCAATAAACTGCAGAGCCAGATCCCAGTGGTGTTCATGGAGAAGCCTTCCTGCACCCATCCCTGCTCAGGCTCCCTGATTAGGTGTGTCAAGAAGACAAAGGCTCTGCTGTCTTCACTCTTCCTGCTGTTTTTCTTAAAGGGCTCCTCCCTGCTCTGAAAAAAGCTCCCCCAAACCTCCAGGGGAATCCGGATCCCCATCAGGCAGATAAAGTAAGGAACAATCTGAAAACCTGAAGTCCCAATGAATAGCAGATATGCAGGTTGAGGCTGGAGCTCCCAGTCTGGGTCTGGGTGTGGGTGTGGGGGCTTGATGGAATCCTGGCTATGGAGGTTTGGACTGCATGGAATTCCAAAGAGCAGCCAGACTAATGTAAAGTGGGAAGAGTTTTACTCTCTGCTCTTTTTTCCCCTTTAAAGTTCAGGTCAATTTACAGTCGAAATTGTTAAAAACCTGGATGATAGTCATGATTTCTGGCTGAACCCTAGCGCCAGAACTTGGCCTAATGAAAAGAGAGAGACAGAGACAGACAGACAGAGACAGAGACAGAGACAGAGACAGAGACAGAGACAGAGACAGAGACAGAGAGAGA
>NC_058130.1:30490714-30523047 GCF_016433145.1 Gracilinanus agilis | reverse complement strand
ATTTCAGTAGAAATAGAGGACTATGGGAACAGAATGGTACATGTGCTGTCTGATTGGGTCTTTTTCCCCCATTTTTTTAGGAAAAATTTTTGGTTTTGTTACTAGGGAGGATTCTCGGAACCTTGGAACCACCATGACCTGGGTTCCAATCCTACCTCAGGCACTATCTGTCAGACCTTAAGCAAATAAACTTCCTAGGACTCAGTTTCTTTATCTGTAAAACAAAGTGTCTAGAAACAGGTTTAGGATTAGAAAGAGAATTAGGGTTAGAAGCAGAGGTTAGAGGTAGAATCAGTGACCTTTAGCTCCCTTCCTGCTCTCAGTCTGTGATCCTATGAGTCTGTGAGAGGGAGGGGGTGTACTCTGGAGAATTATTGTTGATGGTTTCTGTTAAGTCAATCAGTTGTGTCCAACTCTTTGTTGGAAATCCATTATGGAGTTTTCTTGGTAAAGATACCAGAGTGATTCACCATTTCCTTCTTCAGTGGACTAAGGCAAATAGAAGTTAAGTGACTTGCCCAGGGTCACAAGCTACTGAATATCTGAAGCCTATTTTGAACTCAAAGGTTCTTCACTCCAAGTCTAGGACTCTGTCCATTGAGTCCTCCATACTAGAGAATTACTGTGGAGTAAATAATAAAAGGCATCAGCATGAATCTTTCAAAATAAGTAGACACAGAACTACTCCCATGAGCCCTGGTTACCAAAGTTGCAGAATTATAAAAATTGCAGATTTTTTTTTTTAAATCAGTTTTTCACTGCAGTTGCTGAGTAACTTATCACGACCTCGGAAACTAGATCCAGAAGATGAAATTAGGCAGACTTAATTGCAGTTTGTTCAGAGTTTACAGTGCGTTTGATAGGGAATTCACAAGTTGTTTTTGTGGAACAGATTCAAACCAAGCTAACCCAGTTCTATATATATTATTTTGTTTCCAAATAGAGAGATTGTCCCGCTCGGCGATATATTATTCTCTTTGTGTAGAGACACTGTATCATTTCTTAGAGATCAATACTTTCTGATAGGTCTTTCCAGTCCCTTTTACATGTAACAAGTGGAAATAAAATATTCTATTGTAGCTACTGCCCTGTGACCAGGAATAGCATTTGTATTTTTCAATTCTAGCCCCACAGAAATATCTCTGAAACATTTTGTTACTGATACTTAAGTCAATATTTCCAAGGCTTGGGATGTTACTATCGGGGCAGTTCCCTCCACTGAGGCAGATCAGAATTGTCTGTAATTTATTGTTTTAGGAAATTGCTTGAGACTCGGAGATGTTAAAATGATCTGCTTGCAGCCTCACAACTAGTAAGTGTCCAAAGGAGGATTTGAATCCAGAACCTCAAGGTCAGCGATTACTATGCTAATAATTAAAGGTGTCAAACTTTCAACTCATAGCTTCACTCTCCCCAAAGCAGCCTGAATCAGATTAAAATATAATTGGGAAATACATGACAAAATAAATAAAAATACAATAGAATAAATATCTTCTAAGTTGCTATACAACCCCTAGAGATCCTTATTTGTCATTTGGTAGCCCCATTTCTCTTTGACTTTGACGCTACTGCATTATACCATTCTTTCTTTCTGATAAGTTTTTATTACATCTCTGCATTTCAGCATGCTGTGAATGAGAATCATTGGGATGCAGTTGACCCTTCTCTCCTAGAAATGGAAAATGGATAAAAGTAAAGCTAATGGCTCTGTCGTTATTTCCTAGAGAAGTTTAACCCATGAAAAATAGTTGCTCAGTGAGCCCAGAAACCCCTTCAAACAACAAGCTTACTTCTCTTACCAAGGAGAGCCAGGAGCACAGGTTAGACTCTAACCATTACAGTAAAAGCTCATTTGCAAAATACGACGAAGGACGAGGCTTCATAAAATAATGAAAAAAGAAATTTAGAAGGAAACTAGGCTACCGAGAGCCTGATATAAGATTTAGATAAGTCAAACCAGCAATTGCAGTTAAAAATAGAAATGAAGATGACTATGATATTGGAAATTTTGAGGTCCCTGGTCTAAATTTCCTGTGGACATTTAGATCTCTTACAAACTACATTTCCCATGATTCCTCTTGCATAATACAGGTGGGCAGGAAGTGTGATTATGTAAACAAAGGTATAAAGACTCAAGACAGAATTGGTATTTCCTCTTTCCTGCTGAAGAAGCCAGGTGGGAAGGTATGGGGTGGCATTTGACCTAGCTCTTATCAGGCATGTGGCTTTAATTATCAATATGACTTTCAATAAAATCTTAACATTTATATATATATATATATATATATATATATAATGGATATATATATCCAATTTATTTCTTACATAACATATGTGTAAAGAGGAACAGATCTTTTTTTACTATGATCTATTTTCATCAATAACATTGGAATGATTATTATTCAGTTGTTTTTTCAATAGTGACTGACTTTTTGTGATCCCATTGAAGGTTTTCTTGGCAAAAATACTAAAATGGTTTGTCATTTTCTTCTCCAGCTCACTTGACAGATGAGGAAACTGAAGTAAACAGGATTAAGTGACTTGCCCAAGGTCACATAGCTAGTACATTTATGAGGTCAGATTTGAACTTGAGAAGATGACTTTTCCTGATTCCAAGTCCACTGCTCTATCTACTGAGCCACCTGGCTGTTTTCACTATATTTGGATGCCACCACCAGAATATCTAATGCAAATGTAAAGAGATGGTAAAGGCACATTAGAAGGTAACTTCATGAGGTTTAGCTGTCTGGACCTGTCTAAGAACATACAGAAACTATAATTGTGCCAGATGGAGAAAACTTTTTAAAGGCACTTGGAGATCAGTTCTTAAAGTAACTCCAAGAAAGGGGAAATACTGAAATAAACAGAAAAAATCCCATGGATGTCATTGGGCCACCTAGCCCATTGGATGTCTCCTTCTCTTAAACACATCCTGCCTTTTCCAGTCATGCCCTGCTCAGTAATGTTCTCCATGCTTCTTCTAGAAGGTATGGGTAGAAGATTTACCCACAGCAGTGAAATCACCGCATTTCCATCCCAAAGAACAAAAGTGAACTAAAGCACCAACCCTTCTACCCCAAGGATAAGCAAAAAAGACCAGGAGGACTATCTTCAATGCCTTTTTTTTTTTTAAACCCTTATCTTCTGTATTAGAATCAAAGAGTTCCAAGGCAAAAGAACAGTTAAGGGCTAGACCATTGGGGTTAAGCAACTTGCCTAAAGTCACACACCTAGGAAGTATCTGAGACTAGATTTGAACCCAGGACCTCCCATCACCAGGCCTGGCATTCTATCCATTGAGCCACCTAGTTGCTCTGCCCATTCCTTTTAGACTATTCTAGAGTTATGACAGTATAGTTGAAAGAATCCCAGATTTGGAGCTAGTAGACCTGGATCAAGATCTAGATTTGTCATTTAATAGCTGTGTGGCTCTGAGGAAATCCTTTACCCTCTCTGAATATCTGTTATCTTATCTATAAATGAAGTAGTTGGAGCAGACTCAACTCTCTCCAATCAAACAAATATTTGTTATGTTACTTTTATGTCCAGAGCTATGAATACCAAGACAGAAATAAAGCCATCTTGGTCCTGGAGGATTTTGTGTACATTTACTGGGTCTCTGGATTTCTACCAGCCATGTCATTCTATGATTTAATTCTACTTTTGGACAGCTCCAATGAAAAGGAAATTTTATATATAATGGATAAGATAATGGACTTAGAATCATAAAGATCTGAGTTCAAATCTTGTCTCAGACAAAGTGTATTCCTGAGGAAATGACTTAACCTGTATCTACTTCAGCTTTCTCATCTATAAAATAGGGGTGATCATAAAGCACCTACCTCAGAGTTATCATGAGAATAAAATGACATAATATATGTAGAATATGATGCAAATCTTACATTTCTACTTAAATGTCATTATTATTGTTATTATGAAGTTTCTTTCTCCATGACTTCTTCCCATTGTCCCTAGTCCTTCCCTTTGGGACCAAACAGAACAAGATGGATCCCTCTTCCATGATGCCCTTTTATTTATTTATTTATTTGCCTGCTTATCTGTTTATTTATTTATTTGTTTGTTTGTTTATTTATTTATTTATTTATTTTAATCCTTACCTTCCCTCTTGGAGTCATTACTGTGTATTGGCTCCAAGGTAGAAGAGTGGTAAGGGTAGGCAATGGGGGTCAAGTGACTTACCCAGGGTCACACAGCTGGGACGTGTCTGAGGTCAAATTTGAACCTAGGACCTTCCGTTTCTAGGCCTGGCTCTCAATCCACTGAGCTACCCAGCTGCCCCCTCATGATGCCCTTTCAAACTCTTGAAGACATTCCCCAATCTCAAGACGTGCATATTAATTCATCGACATGATTAGCTTGGACAGCAACTTCAGATAGACAATAATCAAAGGTCTTAATTGAGAAGGAGAAGGTTCTTGAAATGGATGGCATTTAGGAAATCCCTCACTATGGCCAAAGTCTATCGCTTTCCATTCTTTTAAACCAAACAAATGTTTATTAAGTAAGAACTATATATAGAAAAAGAGTAAACGTCTGAGGCAGAAAGACTTAAATCATGTTCTGCCTTTGAAGTGTAATGTCTGGGTGGCCTTGAGTCACCAAAGTAAAATTTCACCTTATATAAGAATCTTTACCAATCCTACTTTAAAAAAAAAAAAAAAAAAAAAAAAAAAGGCAGGTGGGGAGCAGCTAGGTGGCTCAGTGATTTGAGAGTCAGACCTAGAGAAGGGAGGTCCTGGGTTCAAATCTGACCTTAGACACTTCCTAGCTGTGTGACCCTGGACAAGTCACTTAACTCCCATTGCCTAGCCCTTACCACTCTTCTGCCTTGGAACCAATAAACAGTATTGATTCTAAGATGGAAGGTCAGGATTTGAAAAAAACAAACAACCTTTATTTTCTGTGTTATAGTAACGTTCTTAGAGGAAAGGGGAAAAGGCTACGCAATTGAGGTTAAGTGACTTGCCCAAGGTCACATAGTTAAAAGTATCTAAAGCCAGATTTAAACTGTGCTATGTAGCTGCCTCCCAATCCTTCTTCTCTCTGTTGATTAACTCCAATTTATCGGGTATTTTGCTTGTTTGTGTATGTTTGTCTGCATGCTGAACTCTCTATTTGACAGAGCTCCTCCAGAGTAGGGTCTTT
This sequence comes from Gracilinanus agilis, assembly GCF_016433145.1. Lineage (NCBI taxonomy): Eukaryota > Metazoa > Chordata > Mammalia > Didelphimorphia > Didelphidae > Gracilinanus > Gracilinanus agilis. The sequence goes on along the minus strand of NC_058130.1, from coordinate 30,517,881 downwards.
CTTTTTCATTTTTTGGGTTCCCAGTGCTTAGCCTAGGTCCTGGCACATAGTGGGCACTTTTACATGTTTATTAACCATCTGACTGACCTTTCAGTGCCCCGGCCAACTCTGTGAGATGACAAGTTTCCCATCTGTATCGGCAATTTCTTATGCCCGCTTTCTATGACGAGTCCTGGTCACAGGACCAATGTAAAACTAAAACTAACATGGACAAAACCTTGGATTGCAAGGCTTTTTTCAAAGGTCGCTGCTGACCATCACGAATGGACAATCAGCTGGGGATACGACATCTGAAAACTAAATGAATCATTGGCGGAGAAAAAGAGCACAAATGCAATTTTGCCAGCAAGGGTATAGAGCCATAAATCACCAATACTACAACAAGCTTTTCAGAAGGAAAGCCGCTAGCACCCCAGAGGGCCACGGAAAGACACATGAAGGTGTCAGCAGATGGCAGCATGCTGTTAAAGTCTGCTAACCGACCCATCCAAACCAGGTACGGGTTGCGAGTTGACATCACTTTTAAAGGGAAGGCACTGTGTCCATCACTTCTTGGCTTTTGGGTGGATATGTGACTTCACCGAAGTGAGCACATCCACCACCCATACCTGTGAGAAGTGGCATCGCAAACATCATCGAGGCCAGTGATGGGCAAACTTTTTAAAGAGGGGGCCAAAGGAAAGGAAATGCTCATCTGTCAGGCTGTTTCTAAGGCAACCCTTTCGAAGTTTCATTGTATTGTAGCCTACTCATTGTATTCATCAGATTAGGAATAATGTCACTGTGGGGATAGAACATTTCAATAGTTTGCCCATCACTGATCTAGGTGGTTCATTGGGTAGAGAAGCAGGCCTGGAGATGGGAGGTCCTAGATTCAAATCTGGCCTCAGATATTTCCTAGTTGTTTAACTCTGGGCAAGTCACTTGACCCCCTTTGCCTAGCCCTTACCACTTTTCCACAATGGAGTCATTACACAGTATTGATTACAAGATGGAAGATAAAATTTGTGGGGGGGGGGGGGGGAAGGAATCATCCTGGAGGGCACAACTAGAAAAGAAGAAAGGTTGAGAGAATGAGGGACATAGACAGATAAACAGCTAGGTGACACAGTGAATAAAGTACTAGTCTGGAGTCAGAAAGACCTGAGTTCAAATGCAGTCTTGAACACTCACTAGCTATGTGACCATGGATAAGTCACTTAACTTTTATCAGCCTCAGTTTCTTAGAATTTAAAATGGGGATAATGATTATACCTATTCTCAGGCTTGTTGTGAGGATCAATAGAGATAATATCTATAAAGCCCTTAGCACAGTGCCTGGCACATAGTAGGCTTTAATAAACGCTTCTTCCCTTCCCCTTCCTTTCACCCCCACGTGATATGGCAGTACTCCCAAAAGATTACGAGAACCAGAGGAAGACATCCAGAATGTTAGATGAATCCTATATAGAGAATATACAGAAGGGCCTGAATGAGAATTGAACAAGATGACAAGGAATGGATGGCCTGTAATTTGCATCGGTGGAGGGAATGTACACTTCACTGAAGTCACAGAAGCACCAAAGCACCAAAGGGTGATGGATATAACTCGGTGTCTAGTGCAGGGACTACAAATTGGGAGTTGAAGCTGGTTCGTGCAGAGCCATAGCTGACTTTAGGGTGAAAAACACAGCAGGTAATAGAAACTGTTTGTTTTTCAAAGAAGCAGCAATGAATTAACTCACATAAACTTTACAAGTCTCATAAAGGCTCCCAAGACGTTGGCAAAATCGTAGATGAAGGTGCAGAATGGTCTGGCAATGGGCAATAAATCTCTTCCTACACTTGTCTTGGGTGAACTACAAGATTTGTCATTTTGCCTATCAATCTGGGCATTCCATTACTAGACAATTACAGTCAATGTTTGCACTGAAAATGTATTTTTTCAAAAAGTGAACTGTTGGTGGTAGTTGTCCAAGGATAACAAACATCCTCACCAATATCGTATCTGATTAGAATGTTACCAGTGAAATGGAACAGCTCAGAAGGTGAGGAGATGTACATTGGGTAGGCTAAGGGGAACTTTTCAGATTGATTAAAGAATTTGTAAGCTGTTTGGCATAGGTCAGTGATTCCCAAAGTGGGCACCACCGCCCCCTGGTGAGTGCTGCAGCAATCCAAGGGAGCAGTGATGGCCACACTTTTTTTGTATTACATTCTATTCTGAGTTCAGTAAAAAGTTTCATAATTTCCAGTGAGCTCTAAGTGATATTTTTTCTGGAAACGGGGCGGTAGGCCAAAAAAGATTGGGGACCACTGGCATAGGTGATAGAGAGTTTCATTGGAGTCAGAAAGTCCTAGGTTCAAATTCCCCATTAAATAGTTACTAGCTGTGTGATCTCAGGCAAGTTACTTAACTTCTCTCGGTTTCTTTCTTTGTAAAATGGGCATAACATATCACAGGGTTGTTGTTATGATCAAATGAGATGATATATGTAAAACATGTTGTAAACTTTAAAGTTCTCTATAAATGTTAGCTATTATTAGTAGTACTGATAAAAATGATCTATGGCAAGTTTGGGGGGAGAAGGGAAGGTATACTGAGCCCTTGGGGATTTTAGCCACAGAATTTTTAATGCAGAATATCTTTCCTTAGTCTCCAGCATAGATTTAAAAAGATGCTCATCTGTCACTATTGGCTATAGTAAAAAAAATGTGGGACCATTGGTTATAATAAGAAATACCTCAGTACAGATGTCAGAGAGACAGAGACAGAGAGGAAGAGGGAGGGGGAGACAGACAGACAGAGAAGGAGAGAGTGGAAGAGATAGAGGGAGAGGGAAGAGAGAAAGAGGAAGATGGGGAGAGATAGAGGGAGAGAGAGAGATAGTAGAAGAGACAGAGATAGAGATAGAGAGACACACAGAGAGAAGGAGAGAGTAGAAGAGATAGAGGGAGAGGAAGAAGAGAAAGAGAGGAAGATGGGGAGAGAGACAGAGACAGAGAGAGGATTACAGACTGAGTATTATTTTCCTAGCTGTATGACTTTGGGTAAATCACTTAACTGCTATCTGCCTCAATTTCCTCAAATGTAAAATGGGGGGGGGGTCATAATGGCACCAGGATTGTTGAGGGGATCAAATGAGATAGCATTTATAAAGTGCTAGGCATAGTGCCTGATACATGGTAGTCATTTATTAAATGTCTTTTTTCCTTCCAAAAAAAGAAAAAAGAGATCACTATTTAAGACCAAGAGCCATTCTCTCTAAGCTAAGCAGTCAAAGGAGATGAGCAGTTTTTTGTTGTTTTTTTTTTAAATTCTCAACTTCTGTCTTGCAGTCAATATTGTGTATTGGCTCTAAGGCAGAAGAGCAGTAAGGGCAAGGCAATGGAGGTTAAGTGACTTGCCCAGGATCACACAGCTGGGAAGTGTCTTAGGCCAGATTTGAACCTAGGACCTCCCGTCTCCAGGCCTGGCTCTCAATTCATTGAGCTACCCAGTTGCCCCCCAAGAGATGAGCAGTTTTTAAAAGAAGAATTGCAAACTTTCAATGACCAAATGAAATTATACACCAAGTAACTCAACATGATAGAAATTCAAATGAAAATAACTTTGAGGTTTCTTCATACTCACAAAATTGGTGAAGGGGTCCCCCCAAAAGGCAATCATCAATGTGAGATAATCTGTAGGAAAGCAAACACACTAATACACTGTTTGTGGAACTATGAACTGATCCAACAACTCTCAAAAACAGTTCAGAATTATGCCAGAAAAGCTACTTATTTAGACCATTGACTCCAGCGAGTCTTCCATTTCCTACCGATCCTATTTCCCAAAGAAGTCAATAGAAAGAATGGTCCAATAGATAATAAAATTGTCATAGCACTTTCTCCAATAGCAAAAAAACAATAAACAAAGTGGGTGCCCATTGAATAGGGAATGGCTGAACAAGCTGTGCTACGTGAATAAAAGAGAATATTATTATGCAGTAAGAAATGGTAAAGCAGAGGGATTGATTTATTTTTTTTAATTTTTAAAAATTATATTTTTATTTTGAATATTTTCCCCTAGTTCCATGTTTCATGTTCTTTCCCTCTCCCCAAGCCCACCTAACCCTCCTTAGCTGACACACAATTCCACTGGGTTTTACATGTATCATTGATTAAGACCTAATTCCATATTATTGATAGTTGGACTAGAGTTATCGTTTAGTGTCTTCATCCCCAATAATATCCCCATTGGCCCATGTGTTCAAGCAATTGTTTTTCTTCTGTGTTTCTCCTCCCACAGTTCCTCCTCTGAATGTGGCTAGTTTTCTTTCTCATAAGTCCCTCAGCCTTGCTCTGGATTCTTGCATTGCTGTTAGTAGAGAAGTCCGTTATGTTCTATTGTACCACAGTGTATCAGTCTCTGTGTATAATGATCTCCTGGATCTGCTCCTTTCACTCTAAAGCAGAGGAACTGAGAGAAGTGTGGAAGAGGCAGTTGGAAACAGTGAATAGAGAATTGAGGTCAAGAAGACCTGGGTTCAAATTCCATCTTAGGCCCTAAGCAAATCCCTTAACCTTTCTGAACCTGTTTCCTCATAAATCCAGACCCAAGCACCATCATCTGACCTCATAATGTAAAGTGAAGACCCCTAGATTTTACCATCTATCTGGCCAATGAGCTTTTAGGACTTCTAGGTCTCTCTATAGGCTTTATCTCTGATCCTTCTTTTATGTGTTGTTGCCTCACAATTAGAATATGAACTCCTCAAAAGCAGAAATTCTTTTTTTTTCTACTTCTATCCCAGTACTTAGCATGTAGTAAATAAAACCCCTTTTCCATTCATTCATTTATTCACCAAAATAGTCAAGTGGTGCAGATCTTGGAGACCATTGAACAACACTGTAAAAAAAGCAAAACTGAAATTTGTCATTTCCGAATCAGTTGTTTGTGTGCAGCCAGATCCCTGAATAATCAGGGCAGAGAAAAAATGAACACAAGACTAGAAAGGATCAAGATGAGAAAATCCTTCATCTAATTACAATCCCCAAGCCAACCTGTTTTAAAAAGTCATAAACTTTCTGATAGAGCTAAGCGGTTGAGTGAACAGAGAGTCAAACCTAGAATTAGGAAGACCTGGGTTCAAATGGGATCTAAGATACTTCTTCACTGCAAGCCCTTAAGCCTAATTGCTTAGACTTTACTGTTCTTCTGTGGAACCAATACTTAGTCATGATTCTAGGAGAGAAGGCAAAAGTTTAAAAATAAAAAGTCATGAACTCTCAAAAATGAGAAATGGAAAAAAAGTAAAGCCATTAACTCTGATTATCACTATTTCTTAGAGAAATTTGACCAGTATAAAAAGCTGCCACTGTGAGAAGGCAGAAAGAACCCAGAAACCCAGTCATCCATCAAAGAAATGAGCTTCTAGCCAAGCAGAAAGATATGGCAGACACGGGTAACATCAGTATGAGCTCAATTGCAAAACATTACCCAAGAGTAAAATGGAAGATTATGAACAGCATTAACTCATAAAACAGCAACAAATAAAAATAAAACAATAACAAAGGGGAATCAAACTGGAGTAAACATAGTGTGAGATGGCCATGTTTTATAATTATTCTCATCATCCATGATGGAGGGTCCATTTTGCCATAAGACATCAGTAGCCAGAAATGGGATTAAAAAAAATTAAAAAAAATAAAACCGGCAAGAGTGGCCAAATGCATAAAGAGAAGGCTGTGCTAGCAATATTGTTCTTCTTGACCCTGACCTTCATCACCACCTCCATTTGCAACTAAGAGGCAAACTGCTAACAGCTACTGGTTTACTTTCTCATCCTGCTGGGAAGTACTGTGAGTACTGGATACAGACTGGGTCCGATTCAATTTCCAACTCTGACGTTATACTAGCTGGGTGTAGGCAAGTTACTTAACATCTCAGTGTTCTTAGCAATTCTATAAGTTGCAGAGAAGGTAAAAACTTAAGATCATTCAGGGAATTTCCTCATCCAGTATTTCTCCATGTCAGCGATATCATGGAACCATGTCCTATCTCTAACCTTCATCTCTATAAAAATCTTCTTGGAAAGGGTCTGTGCCCATACGATGTTTTGATGAAAATGTGAACAGGGAAGAGGCAGCCTTTTACAATGGTTTTCCCTAGCACATCAAATATTTAGCCACAAAAGAGACTGAAAAGGAATACAATATGTTATACTTATTATTTTCATTAAATATTGATCTTCATTTATCAAGCATTTGATTTCTGCTCCCTCACTTCCTCCTACTCCTAGGGAGGAAAAAAGAAAGAAAAAGAGAACCTTGTTATTACATAAACATAGCCAAGCAAAACAAATTCCCATATTGGTCACATTCAAAATTGAATTTCTCACGCTGTAAAGATGACAATTAATATTCAATAACTAAGTATTATATTTTAGAAGTTTTATTAATAATAACTAAAGTAAAAAGGTGCTAAACTAACTTCAGCCACATTCATGAAGAAGAAAGGACAAAAAGAGGCAGAGCCTCAGAACTTATACAAATGTGACCACACAAAAGTGGATAAAGGAAAAAGCATTCTAGGTAATACAGAAAGGAATTTTGGGTAATGTAGTTTTAGGTTCAAGGTATTTCTAACTATACAACACTGAGTTTAAGTCCATCATGTCTGTTATGAGGTTGGTAGAATTTATCATCAATCCTCTGGAAACATAATTGGTTATCAAATTGATCATTGTATATGGTCTTTTAGAATTGTTGGCTCTTATAATACTGATGTTACGGTATAAATTGCTCCTGTGGTTCTGTTCAGTTCACTTTGAGTCAGTTCATACAAATCTTCCCTCTTTTCATTTCAATGTACAATAATATTTCATTACGTTCTTATACCTTTAGCTACTTCCCAACTAATAGACAATCTTTTAGTTTCTAGTTCTTTGCCACTACAAAAAGAGCTACTATAAGTATTTTGTGTGTATATAGTAACTCTTCCTCTTTAATGAGCATACATACTTTAGCAACTCTTCAGGCATAATTCCACATCCTTTTCCAGAATGACCAAAACAATTCACAGCTTCACCAAAAGGACATCAATATGCTGGTTTTTCCACAGCCCCACCAACATTTCTCATTTTCTTTTTTTGTCACCTTTGCCAATCTGATGGGTCTCAGAATTGCCTAAATTTGCATTTCTTTTATTATTGGTGATTTAAAATATTTTTTCACATGACTATAGCATGGATTTCTTCCTCTAAGATCTGCCTGTTCATATTCCTAGATAATTTATCAATTGGAGAAAAACTCTCAATAAATTTGAATCCTTACATATATTAGAAAAAGGGAGCTTTATCAGAGAACTGCTGTAATCTTCCCTCTTGCTTAACTATTTATCTTCTATCTTAGCTACAGTATATTTGTTTGTGCAAAATCTTTTTATGATTTTATGCAATCGAAGTTGTCTGTCTCATCAGCTGTGGTCCTCTCTATTCTGTGAATTCTTCTACTATCCGTACATCTGAAAAACATTTTTTTTCTATCTTTCTTTAATTTTTGTTTATGTCATGACCTTCTAAACCCAGGTCCTACATCTATTTGGTGCTCAATTCAATGTAACATATGAGCTGTTAGTCTAATTTCTGCCTTGCTATTTTCTGGTTTTCCAAAGAGTTTTTGTCAAACAGCAACTTCTTCCTCCATTGGCTGGGTTTATCTGCACAGAACTGCTAGATTCTCTATATTGTGTATCTAATCTGTGCCACTGATCAGCCTCTCTATTTTCTAACCAGTATCACTTTGTTTTAGGAATGATTGCTTTATAACATAGTTTGCTCTCTGGAACTGATAGCCTCTTTACTTTCCACTCCCCGACCCCCAATTATTTTCCCTTGAGATAATGACCTTTTTTGTTTCCAGATGGATTGTTTGTTGATTATAAAGAAGCAGTTGATAACATAAAGCAAAGTGAAGCCCACAAGCACCTATAATAACCAAAAAAGACCACGTGATTTAAGGGTACATTAATAAGAGCAGAGAGTCCAGACCGAATGAGATTATTACCTTCTGTCCCACTGTCCTGATCAGAACACCTGAAACACTCTATTCAGTTCTGGATGAGACTCAGAATAACATAATCAAAAAGGCAATGAACCTGGGTTCAAAACCTGCCTCAGAAATTTAACAGTTTACTTGTTATCTCAGACAAATCATCTTTTCTCCCTAGGCTAGTTTCCTCAGCTTCAAAAGTGGGAGGGTTGGATTCAATAGCACTACAGTATTATTCTATGATCTTTGGCAGAATTTAGACAAAGTGGATTGTGGGAGCAACTAGGTGGCTCAGTGGATTGAGTGCCAGGCTTGTAGTTGGGAGATTCTGGATTTAAATCTGGCCTCAGACACTTCCTCACTATGTGACTCTGGGTAAGTCAACTAATCCTGTTCGCCCAACCCTTGTCCTTTTGTCTTTGGGTTATTGTAAAGACAGAAAATGAGGGTTTTTAAAAAATAAATTGTGTCCAGTGATAGGAAATCAGCAGAGTGAGTAATCTAGAAATCTAATGAAAACTAGTTGAAAAAACTGGAAATGTTCAGCCTGAAGTGGGGGGAAAAGACTAGAGAGAACAAGATAATTATATTTTAACTATTGAAGATCTGTTGTATGAAAGAGAAATTTGATTATCTTAGTTAGCTAGATTGGATAAAATAAGGAATTTTTAAAATACTTACTATCTGCCCTGGAAGAGTGTCTGATTGGGGAAGACAACATATAAAAAGGAGTAGAGAGGCAGATCTTTAGCTTAAGGCAGTGGTTCCCAAACATTTTTGGCCTATTGCCCCCTTTCCAGAAAAAAATATTACTTAGCCGCCTGGAAATTAATTTTTTAAAATTTTAATAGCAATTAATAGGAAAGATAAATGCACCTGTGGCCATCACGCTCCTCTGGATTGCTACAGCACCCACCAGGGGGTGATAGCGCCCACTTTGGGAATCACTGGCTTAAGGGAAGAACAAATTTCCTATCAGTATTGCCCCAAAATTGATTGAACTGACTTAAGAGGTGGTGGATTCACCATTGTAATGCATGATGTATGGGGAATGGATTTACCATTATATATGATGACTAGTGCTGGTAGGTGACACAAAGGATAGAGTACCTGGCCTGGAGTTGGAAAGACCAGAGTTCAAATCCAACTGGAGACACTTACTGGTTGTGTGACCCTGGACAAGTCATTTAACCCTGCTTGCCTCAGTTTCTTCCTCTAAAATGAAATGAGAGAGAAATGGCAAACCGCTCCAGTATTTTTGCCAAGAAAGCCCCAAGTGAGGGTACAAAGAGTCAGATACTGCTGAAAATGGCAAAACAATAACAAATTAGACTTACCCTCATTGACATATACAATCACTTTTTATTGACTAATGCTGGGTGATCCTTTGCTGGAGATAGTAGAGAAGAGATTCCTTTTCAGTAAGTTCCAAACTTTAACTAGTTGATCTCTTAAGTTACTTTTTTTTTAAACCCTGAACTTCTGTGTATTGTCTCCTAGGTGGAAGATTGGTAAGGGTGGGCAATGGGGGTCAAGTGACTTGCCCAGGGTCACACAGCTGGGAAGTGTCTGAGGCCGGATTTGAACCTAGGACCTCCCGGTTGTAGGCCTGTCTTAAGTTACTTTTAACTTGAGATATCCAACCTTGAAGAGCAGAGAAATAAAATGATTTGAAGGGGCAGCTAGGTAGCACAGTGGATAGAGAGCCAGAGCTGGAATCAAGAGGACCTGGGTTCAAATCTGGATTCAGACACTTCCTAGCTGTATGACCCTGGGCAAGTCACTTAGCCTCCTTTGCCTAGCCCTTAACACTCTTCTGCCTTAGAACCAATACTAAACCAGCAGGTAAGGGTTTTTAAAAAGAAAAGAAATAATATGATTTGACCCAAATCAGAGAGGGCAAGCGGTAGACCAGGAGTTTGAAGTTTGGCCTAGTTGCAGCCCTAGCTAGAAAGATGGCTTGATGTCTTGCATGTGCTTATCATGCAACTAATTCTAATGTCTAGAGTTCCACTTTTACAATGAGCTGGAAGCACTTTCCCTGAAGGGTGGTGCCCCAATTAACACCTCCTCTGGGAAGAAAGTTCTTTTCTATGAAGTCACCCACCTAAAACAAACAAAAAAGCTTTATGAGCCATGCAGAACAGAACTGTCTGAATTGGCCTCTCCATGACAAAAATACCTCAGTGGGTGCACAGCTTCTCGAGGTGGCAGCACAGCTCCAGGGAGCGAGGGCTGACCCCGGACAAAGTCGCTGCCAAGTCTCCAAAGTTAGTCTTTGAAGCCTGATGTCTTCCCCCCCCTCCCCCTACTTCAGGGCTCCAAACCCTCCTGATTGCCACAAGCCTTCTCTCCTGAATCAGCCAGGGGAGATCCAAAGCCGCTTCTGCTTAGGGCCTGCCCTCCTGTGACAGACGCTCTTTCATACTAAAGAGTTATCTGTCAAAGATTTGCCTGTTAAGCCTCTTTTATCTCTAATTATTACATGGCTTGGAATGACTAAAGAATTCATCACCCAGAGACCTACCAGGTGCGGATGAGCCCTCCTCATAGGACGGAAGCAGATCTTAGAGATTCAATTGAATCTATGGGGCAGGCACGGTGCTAGGTGTCAGGGATAATACAAAGACAAAAATCTTAATGCCTTTTGATTCAGGGAGCTGCCATTCTTTTTTTTTTTTTCTCCCAGAATGCATATTGATACAATTTTTAAAAAATTCATACGCTCTGCCATAGAATCAATATTATGTATTGGTTCCAAGGCAGAGAGAGTGGTAAGGTTCAGGTAATAGAGTCGGGGTCACACAGCTAGGAAGTATTTGAGGCCACATTTGAACCCAGGACCTCCCATCTCTGGACCTGGCTTTCAATCCACTGAGCCACCCAGCTGCCCCCAATACAATTAAAATTTTTTTCCCCTTAATTTCATTCCAGTGACATTTACAGTTAAGTTTTCTTTTTCTTTTTTTTCTTTTTAAACCTTTAATTTCTGTGTATTGGCTCCTTGGTGGAAGAGTGGTAAGGGTGGGCAATGGGGGTCAAGTGACTTGCCCAGGGTCACACAGCTGGGAAGTATCTGAGGCCAGATTTGAACCTAGGACCTCCCATCTCTAGCTCTGGCTCTCAATCCACTGAGCTACCCAGCTGCCCCTACCGTTAAGTTTTCTAAGATTACATGATTCCTGTTGTCTCCCTCCCTTCTTCCTCTCCACTCCAGGAGTTGACAAGCAATTCCTCCGAGTTAAACGTACCAGTACAATTTTCAATATTTGTTTTCTGACATTTTTAATATCCTTGTTCTCTCTCTCCCTCCCACCTCTTCCCTCCCCAAGAAGGCAGGTAATATGATAGAGGTTGTCCATATATTATCATATAATACTTATTTCCCTGATCGTCATATTGTGAAACAAGACATATATTGCTTACACACTAGACAAATTTATGGAGGAAATAAAAGGAAGGATGGCATGTTTCAATCTGCATTCAGACTCTATCTGTTCCTTCATAGCCATTGATATCCTTCTTCATCATGAGTCCCTTGGAGATATCCTCAATCTCTGCCCTTGTTGGTAATAGTTAAGTCATTCACAGTTGATCATCATATATTATTGCTAATAAGATCAAATAATCTCCCTTGTATTCTGCTGACTTAGCCTTCTTGAGCCCAGGATGGCCTCCATGTTTGATATACTGAGATGTCTTTAACCAAAAAAGGAAAAGCTTTTTGAACATTTTGGGATATTTAAGTGGGAGGATAAAGACCCTGAAATCACATTGTCTACTATAGTGTTTTGAAGGTAAGCTTCATTTACCTTCTTTCCTTCCTCTCCATTCTAACCAACATTTTCATAGAATCACAAAGGGATGGGGAGAAAATGAGCCTTTATTTAAGCACCTACTATGTGCCTTCAAGAACAGTGCTAAATGCTTTACAGATATTATCTCATTTGATAGTTGTAGTAGATTAAAGAGAATATTAGAAATCATTTGATTATCATCACTTTTCTGTGCAGGAATAAGTTTCCTCTCCTATACCTGATTCATATTACACCCAGAATATTTTGTTATTTCCTCCTTGGAGGGAAATCCTATGCCAGAGCTATAAGAAAAACCGAGAATGGGGAGTCTAATCCCCTTAATCAAGGGGTGGCTTCCTTGTGAATAAACTTGGGGGCAAAGTAAATTATCTGGGTACAGTCAGGCAGGCAGGCAGGCAGAAAGTATGTATTAAAAGTTTGCTATAAGCCAAGTACTGTGCTAAGCAAAGAAAGGCAAAAAGGATAGAGGACAGAGACTGGTAAAAACTTGCTAGCTCCCTGGGAATTCTAGCTCAGGTTGTGCTTTGTAATATTCATAGAATGGCTTCTGATCATGCCAAGGACACCAGATTATAGGATCGTAAGTTTGGAGGTAGAAAGGGTGCCCCATTTCCCATCTCTGTGCCTTTAAACTGGCAGGTCTCCATACCTGGAAAAGCATTCTTCTTTATCTCCAGTTTTTGGAATTCAAGGATCATCTCAAATTCTGTCTACTTTGGGAGGACATTCTTGGTCCCTTCAGCTGCTAGTGCCTTCCTACCCAAGTTTATTTCACCTGTCTTGGGGCTGTTTTAAACATTAATAGATTAAATGATATGTTTTTATGGCTTAAAACCACCTTAAGAGTTTTAGGACACCCAGTGTCTATCTCTAAGTATATATGTCTGTTGTACACACACACACACACACACACACACACACACACACACACACACACCCCATTAGATTATAAATTTCAGTTTGGAAATTTAATCCCCTAGCACTGTGCCTGACACATAGTAATTACTTAATAAGTGTAGACAGATTGATCAAATCACAATCATCTCATTCAACTCCCTAATTTTATAGTTGAAGGAACTGGGACCCAGAGTTGTTGCCCAAGGTCATCTAAAAAGGCAAGAAGCAGAGGCAAAATTTGAATCCAGGTTCTCTGATTCCAAATCCATCATCTTCAAGAGATGAGAGAAGATTAATCTGGCCTCAGACACTTCCTAACTGTGTGACCCTGGGCAAGTCACTTAACATCCTGTCTAATCCTTGTCCTTCTGTCTTTTTATTTTATTTTTATTTTTTTAAACCCTTAACTTCTGTGTATTGGCTCCTTGGTGGAAGAGTGGTAAGGGTGGGCCATGGGGATCAAGTGACTTGCCCAGGGTCACACAGCTGGGAGGTGTCTGAGGCCGGATTTGAACCTAGAACCTCCCATCTCTAGGCCTGACTCTCAATCCACTGAGCTACCCAGCTGCCTCTTGTCTTTCTGTCTTAAGAGTTGTTACTGAGAGACAGTAAGGGTTTAAATCAAAAAAGAGATGAGAGAAGAGAAAGTAGCCAACTGAGTTAATATTTAGAAAGTGCTTTAAAAACATTTAAACATGATATAAACGCTAGCTATTATTATTGTTGTTATTGTTATTATCTGAAAGGTGGAAGATGAAGGGTTTCCTAAAATGGATGAGTTCAGATGTTAAAATGACTCGTGTTCCCATCAATCACTGGGTCAGGAAGGAGTGCCATCTCCAGTCACAAGAAGAACAAAGTGACACTTACCTGAAAGAGGCAGAAATTTCAGCATTTGGAAAAGGACCAATTTTTAAGCCAACTTCAGCCTGTGGCAATAGACTGACTCACAGGTCTAACTTAACAATTAAGACTGCAGCGCCTTCGGAGGTAAGAGCTCAGCTCAGCAACTCTCAGCTTCATCTAATATCCTTCGGGGTACACAAAGTCAGACTCACTGAATTTCCCATCTGGCTGCCAAGAGAGCCAGGAATATCCCAAACCCAGGTCTCAGGCATAGTGACAGGATCTTCTAATCCAGGCTCAGCCATTGGTTTCCTGTGAGGTTAGCCAATGATCGCTTTGGATTTATTTTTAATTTTTTGTAAAAATGTGAGTGTGTGTGTGTGTGTGTGTGTGTGTGTCTTTGAGGAGGGGGACTGTTAGTGCCAACCAAAATTAGTAGAGTCACTTAGAGGGATAATTAAACCAAATCGCCATTTGGGATAGAATTCATTTCATCGTGAAGATCTAGTTGAAGAGATGTTTTAGCCTGGAGAGAAGAGAAGACTCAGGGGACCCGCAATGAATGTCGTCACACGCTTGAAGGACTGTCACATGGGAGAGGAATCGGCACGTTCTGTTTGACCCCAGAATTCAGAACTAAGAGCAATGGGTGTAAGTCGTAGAATGGAAAATGTTGGCTTATTACAAGGAAAAACTCCCTAATGATGAGAACTGCCCCAAAGGAGAAGAGGCTGCCTTGGTAAGAAGTTTGTCGTGACGTCAGTTTTTGGTGGTATCTGACAATTTGAGGGATTTCCTTGGAAAAGATATTAGAGTGGTTTGCCGTTTCCTTCTCTAGTTAGTCTTCCACATGAGAAAAATGAGGTAAACTGGTTTAAATGACTTGTCCAGGGTCACACAGCTAGGAAGTCTCTGAGACTAGTCTTCCTGACTCCATCCCCTGTGCTCTAACCACTGTACCTCTTCCTCCTAGCTGCCTATTTGGGAAGAAGAAAATTGGTCCTTTTTGGAGAGTTGTCTGCAAAGTCAGGGTTACCCCCTTGCCATCTCTATTACAGAAAAGACTAGATGGCCCTTGTCTAGACTAGAAGGTCCCTTCCAGCTCTGAGATTCTACGCCCCGGTCTTATAGTTGATAAATAAGAATTGTTTTCATTTTCACTTGAGTATATAAATAAGCCTCTGACAGCATCATCTGGGAAGGGATGGGGGACTCTTAGCCTAAGTACAGGGTTTACAAAGTTGCTTAATCCTGCTGAGTCACTTCCCAGCCAGCACCCACTGTTTGCTAGTCCAGCCTCACGATAAGACAAGGCTTTACTTTATGGGACCATATATTCACACTCCGCGTGACTTTAACTACCGGAGAAGTCTATTAATAGGCTCCATAAAACATAGTTTTGAGTACAATAATATGATTATAAAACTGGACTTGGTCTCACACTTCTTAAAATATTGTGAAAATAAATTAGGGAAGGAGGTGGCCCAGAACTCCCACGATAGCTCTACCTTCATTTCAGGAAGGTCATATTTACATTATGCTGTCACCGCAAAGGAAAAGTAGCCTGCGTGCTCTTTTCGTGGCTAGAGTTCTAGATCTTGGGGTCAGGAAGACCTGGGTTCAAAGGCCACCTAAGGCACGTGGCTAGGCGACTCAACCCCTCTGAGCCTTGTGTATAAATTGAAGACTAATTCCTGCACAATCTAATTTGCAGGGTCATTGTGAAGTTCAAAGGAGAGAACTGGATATAAAGAACTGGAGATTTGGAGCAGCGAAGTGGGGCGATGGATGGAATCAGGGAGACTTGAGTCGAAATCCAGCCTCAGCCACTTACTAGTTGTGTGGCGCTGACCCTGGGCAAGTCACTTAACCCTCTTGGCCTGAAAAAACCAAAAGGAACAAACAAACAAAAAAAAGAACTTGGCAATTCTTATTTATTTATTTGTTTATTATTTTTTTAAACACTTAACTTCTATGTATTGGCTCCTTGGTGGAAGAGTAAAAAGAACTTGGCAATCCTTATTTATTTATTTATTTGTTTGTTTGTTTATTTATTATTTTTTAAACCCTTAACTTCTGTGTATTGGCTCCTAGGTGGAAGAGTGGTAAGGGTGGGCAATGGGGGTCAAGTGACTTGCCCAGGGTCACACAGCTGGGACGTTTCTAAAGTTGGATTTGAACCTAGGACCTCCCGTCTCTAGGCCTGACTCTCAATCCACTGAGCTACCCAGCTGCCACAGAACTTGGCAATTCTTATGGCACTATATAAAAATCTTTCAGCTTCAGATATTTAGATATTTTCATTGACTGTCCCCCATACCTGGAATGCTCTCCTTCCTCACTTCCTTCAGCTCCCACTTTCTATTAGAAACCTTTCTTAATTCTCCCCTCCCCCTTTTTAAAACCTTACCTTCTATCATTTTTTTAGAATTTAATAAGATCAACATGTTTATTTTTATTTTTTTAAGATTTAAATATTTATTTTTTAGAAAAATTTTCCATGGTTCCATGATTCATGTTTTTACTTTTCCCTTCACGCCCCCTCCACCTACCTCCCCATATCCAACCCATATGTCTACTGGTTTTAACATGTGTCATCAATCAAGACTTATTTCCATATTACTGATAGTTGCATTGGTGTGGTTGTTTCATGTCTACATCCCCAATCATGTCTGCATCAACCCATGTGTTCAAGCGCTTACCTTCTATCTTAGAATTGATACTAAGTATTGGTTCCAAGGCAGAAGAGTGGTAAGGGTAGGCAATGGGGGTTAAGTGACTTGCCCAGGGTCACACAGCTAGGAAGTGTCTGAGGCACGATTTGAACCCAGGACCTCCTGTCTCCAGCCTTGGCTCTCTATCTACTGAGCCACCCAGCTGCCCCCTGCCCATTCCTTCTTCATCCTAGTGCCTTTCTTTCTGTTCATTATTCCCTATTTATCCCGTATATGGCTTGTTCCCATAAAGTTACATGTTTGTTGTCTCCTCTATTAGATTGTGATTTCCTCAAAGCAGGGATTGACTTTTGCCTTTCTTGGCCATCCCCAGTGCTTAGCATGGTGCCTGGCATACAACAGGTGCTTAATAAAGGTTTTGGGTGGGTGTGTGTTTTTTTTTCTGTCTGAATGAGTGTAATGGAGTTGTCTGGCCATCCTAGATGGCTTTTCTCTCCTTGGAGAGTACTAGAGAGAATTTTCTTTCACATCCTCTCAATTCTCCCGAGAATTCTAGTACCCAAGAACTGAGATGATGTGAAAAGGAAGAGTTTCCGAGGGACCAGAGCACGTGCGAACCTTTTGTGACTGGCACCAGCCACTGCCCAAAGGATGCACGAAAGGAGTTCTGCTTCCAGTCGGAGGTATTAGGAAGGACTCATCGGCTTCAGCTACTTCTTTTTCCTGCTGCTCCGTGTCTTCTTCATCCAGTGAGGGTCAAGGCTGCTGGATTGTCTTTCTTTCTGAGGCTAATTAACTCTCTACAAATAGGATATCCTCAGCCTGCTCATTTCTTCTTTTTTTGATACAGGGCCATGGAGTGGAACCTCTGAGTTTAGGATCACGGACCATGGATCAGGACCACGAACAGTGAGAGAATCTAGAAGTATGATTTCCAGGCTGAGGTTTGCAGACAAAACAGCATAACGATTCAATGAGGAAACACCCCACATCATTTAATGTGGTATTGATTGTCAGGACTTTAAAAAGGAGAGGCAACTAGGTGGCTCAGTGGATAGAGAGCTGGGACTGGAGTTGGGAGGACTTGGGTTCATATTTGACCCCAGACACTTTCTAGCAGTGTGACCCTGGGCAAGTCAAATGAACCCAATTAATTACATAACCCTTATCGCTCTTCTGCTTTAGACTGGATACTTACTATTGACTATAAGACAGAAGATAAGGTTTTTTTTTTTGAGACTGAGAAATGATGGAGAACATTTTAATAATAGAAAATAAAATTGCATGTCATGTCCCGCATTTGTTTGTTCAAGAGCCACTTGTTAAACACGTACCATCCCCTTCCTGGGTAGGGCTGAATGTGGTATTGGGAGAAATGTTTATATTCTTGTTCTTGCTATATCTTTGAAGTAAACATACTTCTGGAAGGGTCAATTGATATTAAATGGTTAAAAGGAACTGAAGATATTAATCAATGGCCCCTTAGAGATGGGAGGAATACTGGTAGGGGCTCTCATTAATGGTAATGGAGAAGGGAAATTCCCAAATTCCTCAAGGTCTTTAGACCCCTCTAAACCCCTCTTTGGACCCCTGAAGAGAGATAAAACAGGCCTAGTCAAAAGAGACTGGTGTCAGGGCATGTATGTGACATAGCGTCATCACTGGCACCATTGTTGCTATCATTATTACAACAACAACAATAATAATTAGTATTATTACTACAGAATCCAAGCAGTGGTACAGACCATTCTAGAGAGTATAATCAGGTGCCTCAGCAGTTCCTCAGAGAAATAGAGGACAGGATTCAGAGCATTTTATTATTTTGGGTTTTACTGAATCGCTTAAAAAAATATTCTAGTCATTCCCCAATATTCTTCTTCCTAACTCTTCTTTTTAAACCCTTACCTTCCGTCTTAGACTCAATACTGGGTATTGGTTCTCAGGCAGAAGAGTGGGGGTGAAGTGACTTGCCCAAGGTCACCTAGCTAGGAAGTGTCTGAGGCCAGATTGGAACCCAGGACCTCCCATCTCTGGTTCTGACTCTCCATCCACTGAGCCACCCAGCTGCCCCCGTCTCCCTAACTCTTGCTTCATTCCCTTGTTGCTGTTAAACAAGTGGCCACATTGGCCGAGCCTGATGACTTACACAATGCTCCGGACACACTGACCAAGTCAGATGATGGACACGGGGCTCCTGGTTCACTATCTCTCTGATAGAAGGAGGAACCTCTGCTCCCTTATCTGTTCTCTAAGCCCACGATTGAGCAGTACCATTAAGAAGGATGCCCCAGCCCGGCAAGGCTGTTCGTGTTTGCATGATGGTGGCCTTTGGGTATTTCTCTGGGTTCTGCTTTCTTCACTTTGCATTCTGGCTCTGGAGCTGGAAGGCACTTCAGAGGCCATCTCGTCCACCTCCCATCATTTTACAAGGAAGGAAGCCAAGATGCAGAGAGACTCGGTAACTTGCTCAAGGTAACCCAGATCGGGAAGGTCACCTGCCAGATTTTAACCCCCAAGCCAGTGCTATTTCTGCTGCCCAACACTATCTTCCATCCTTCTCCAAATGCCTCGCTGCACAATAATATTTCATTATATTCAGATGCCACATTTGTCGAGCCTTTCCCCAAACCAGAAAGTATTCGACGGAAGTTGGCTGGTTTCCTCCTTTGATAGAAGCCCGAACAATCTCTGATGCAGGCAGGCAGGGCTCCATCTCATCATCATCACCACCACTGGCAGGCTTGGTCAAACTGTGTTATCAACAGAAGAAAACCCAAGGACCAGAGACAACAACCATGATTGGAATCCAACTCCTACCTCTTCGTGGGTCTGGGAAGTTTTTGGTTACAGCTGAGGAGGCAGCCAGAAAGATAAGGATTGGCCTTGGTGGGAAAAGGAGGACAATCAGAGCTTTCACTGGGTCTGGGGGTGGGGGGAGACCCCTGTTGCACAAAACATTCCAGTCCGAGGAAAACCTTGAGAAAGATGGTGCTGATGGTGCTGATAATGTTCAAGATTAACTGGTACTTGGCTAAGCCACAGAAAAGTTAATTTCTTGTGCTGCTCCTCCCAGCCACCTAAATAGCCTGAACAGGCTCTTACAGTGTTACTTAGATGATTTTTTTTCACAGCTGCTAATAAAAAAAACTCAATTTAGCTCTCCTGCTGTCTATTATAGCAGCAGAATGAGTTAATTCAAGGGCTCAGAAGAGGCCGGTTTGGTACAGACATAGCTTCGACATCTTCAGAAAGGAGGCTGGGAAATAATGCGAGCTTATGTATGCAAAACACTTTATATTTTCATGAAAAAATTCGACTCACTATCATCATGTGAGGTCAGTATTTTAAGGACTACTAGCTCTATCAAAAAAAAAAGACCCCCAAATCTGTGATTTCATTGGCCGAGGGATGAATTGATCCCTATCAATGCAGACCGGTACTTTTTATTTAACTTGGGGTCTTTGAGTGCTTCCTGGGGCATAGAGAGATCCAGTGACTTGAGACTCGGGACCCTCATGTTCCTGCCTCTGAGGCCAGTTTTCTATCCACTATTCCCAGATCATCCTTTTTTTTTTTTTTAAACCCTTAACTTCTGTGTATTGGCTCCTAGGTGGAAGAGTGGTAAGGGTGGGCAATGGGGGTCAAGTGACTTGCCCAGAGTCACACAGCTGGGAAGTATCTGAGGCCAGATTTGAACCTAGGACCTCCCGTCTCTAGCTCTGGCTCTCAATCCACTGAGCTACCCAGCTTTCCCCTCCCAGATCATTCTTATCCCCATTTTATAGACAAGGAAACATTTAGAGAGACTTGTTCAAGGTTAGACAGCCATTTCGGGGCAGATCTAGGTCATAAAATCAAGTATTCCCAAACTCTTGCCCAGTGTTCTTCTGCTCAGTGGTTACATTTCTGCCCCTGTGGTTGCCTTCCCAGAATTTTGAAAAAGTAATGTTATAGAGATCCTAATAGGCTCTCATTAATGCCCCTTGAGGAGAAGTGATATTTAATAGTCTAGTTAATTTTGAGTCGTAAAGGGAATTTAGAGGGTGAGTTCAACACCTCCCCATAATCTTCATTTTATAGATGAGGCTCAGGAAGTCACACATCTCACCCAGCAAACAAACATTTGAAGCAGGATTTGAATCCAGATCTCTCTGATTCCAAGTCCAGGGTCCTGTCTACTACCATACCCTTTCTGGGAGAGATTAGGAATTGTACCAATACAACTACTTTCTCCATTAGCACAGATCACAACACTTTCTCACCCCGTGCGATTCTCATCCATCTCTTCCCGTGATCCCTTTTCAAGGGGTCCATTCACCATCACATTGGCATTTCTCTAGGTTTTCTGATATTGCATGGATGCCAGTGAAGCTTGCAGGCTGTCTAATAAATACTTCTAGAACTAATATCAACATAATATTGGCATAAATAAAAATATTGATCTCAGTTGGCATGGCGTAGTGGAACAACTGTTGGTTCTGAAGTCAGAGGAGCTGGGATTTGGCTGTAGCCCAAGAATATCCCAAGAAATAATAGCATGTGTAGAAGGGAGGCCCTTTAACAACAGAGGGCTGAGCTGCCTTGGCTATTTAATTTCCCTACATAGCTACCTCTTTACTTGTGAGTCTTTTGGGCAGCCATTCTTCTCGTTGCTCTCACTAATTCAGTGCATATTTGTGGCAGAGTGAGCCTAAGGTTTGTGGGAGGAAGGATTTGTTTCCATTTTTCATATTATACCATTTCAGTAAATGCCTTTGCTTTGAGTCGATTGGGTTTTCCAGCTGACTATTACAATGTAAACCTATCAGTGCAGCCTCTTAATTGATACTTTGGGGGGCTGTGGACCCACAGAGTAGTCCGACTCATGGGTTGTCATCCACTTGGGGATCAAAACTGCCAGTTAGAGAGAAGATAGATGGTTTAGAGGATGGAGAGCCAGGTCTAGAGATGGGAAGTCCTGGATTCAAATCTAACCTCAAACTCCTCCTAGCTCTGTGATTGTGGGCAAATCACTTAAACCCCATTGCTTAGTCCTTATCACTCTTCTGCCTCGGAACTAAGACTCAGTATTGATTCCATGACAGAAGATGAATGAAGGGAAATAACAGGTAATAAGCTTGGAAAATCACATCATTCTGCCATAACATCATTTGGGTGCTTATCAATTTCTTTTTTGTTTTAACCCTTACCTTCTGTTTCAAAAATGATACTACCTAAGGGGGCAGCTGGGTAGCTCAGTGGATTGAGAACCAGGCCTAGAGATGGGAGGTCCTCAGTTCAAATATGGCCTCAGACACTTCCCAGCTGTGTGACCCTGGGCAAGTCACTTGACCCCCATTGCCCACCCTTACCACTCTTCCACTAAGGAGCCAATACATAGAAGTTAAGGGTTTAAAAAAAATGATACTACTTATAAATTCTAAAAAAGTGGCAAGGACAATCAGGGTTAAATGACTTGCCCAGGGTCACACAGCTAGGGAGTACCTGAGGTCAGATTTGAATCCAAGATCTCTCATCTCCAGGTCTGGTGCTCTATCAACTGTGCTACTTCCTGCCCCCCTAATATTACCTTTATAGAACTCCCTGTTTTCTGCAGTCATTTGACCTAATACCAGTTTTTCTTGGAATTAATTCAGAATGTTAGGGGACAGGTGAGGACTTCTGTCTTTATTTATTTTGTATGTGTTTATGTGTCTATACTAGATCCTCTTTTCCCCAGAAGAATTCAATCTTCTTGAGAGAAGGGAATGTTTACACCTTTCTATTCCCAGAAAATAGCACAGGGCCTAGCTCATCATAGACAATAAATATTGCTTGCTTTGGATTGGATTGATTTGAATTCCATTTAATGATGATGGTGATGATGACTTGCATTCATTCAGTGCTTTAATTCCATGGTGTCAAATGCAGAGACAAATCCTTGTTGGTTGTATATTGACTTAGAAAATCACAAATTCACATTATCTAGGTTGTATTATGTTCACCATTTTAATTTGGCTCTGGCCACACTCAGAGGCCTGTGGGCAGATGGTTGGATACTCTCTCCCTTGAGGTTTTACAAAGTATTTCAGAAGCATTAATGGATTTTATCCTCCCCCAAACCTTGAGAGATAAATTAAATTGTTTCCTTGGTTTTGTAGCCATGCCTGATGTCACTGGACACTTGGATTCTGGAGTCTTCCAGAAAGCAACTTACATCTTTTCCTTTGCAAGTATACCAGGGGACCAACTCAATTTTAAACTCTCTCCCTTGATAGATCATATTATAGGTATCAGGTTATTTA
Source organism: Gracilinanus agilis (assembly GCF_016433145.1). Taxonomy (NCBI): domain Eukaryota; kingdom Metazoa; phylum Chordata; class Mammalia; order Didelphimorphia; family Didelphidae; genus Gracilinanus; species Gracilinanus agilis. Next base: position 30,495,348 of record NC_058130.1, on the reverse strand, counting down.
CAGGACAAAAGACTAGCATTTTATTTATTGATTCTAAGAAGAATACATGAAAATCGCAGCCAGAAGGCTGTGCCTCTTCTGCCTCCTGGGTCAGAATCAAGGGCAAGTTATCAAGGGTACTCAAAAATGCCATGGAGGGTGGAAGGGAGGAGGAGCAGCAAAATACAGCTTTGCCCCTTCTCCTGAACTATCGGTCTCAATCTCTGCTCTCAGATGTCTGCAGACTCTATTCTGTTCACTTGTCCATACCTGAGAGGCATTTAGGAGTATCAACACTGGCACTGTGGACAGTGGCTCTTCTGGAATTCACTGAAAAGTGAACGTTAACCCATTTCCATTGTCTTAGTCCTTATCACCCATTTTTAAATTACTCAGGTTCCTTTTTAGGAGAGAGACCTCAGGGGTGGTTACTTGCTTTTATTGGCCTTTCAGCACTTAGAATGCCTGGAACTTGGAAAATTCATGGTAAATGATTATGGATAAACTTAATTTATCATAAACATCTTTTACTCTCTTCTGTAACACCAGAAAATATAGAGGCTATATTAAGGCGATGAAAGGACACTAGGGTAAGAATCCAGAGACCCAAGTTCCAGAACTGGTTCTGTTTTGGAGGGTCCTTCCAACTTGGAGATGGTCAACAGATCCTCTGGGCTGGGGTCAAGTCCTGATTCTTCCACCTTAGCTAAGTCATATAAGTTTTCTGGGCTTCTGGAGCCTAGTGTCTAAATTAAGTGGCTGAAATGGCTCAATTGGAAGAGTGTTCGCTTGAAGGCCTCAAATCAATCCTGTCTTTCAGCATCTGATGTTTTGTGAGAAGCAGAACCAGATTAGGAGTCAGAAAGAGTTGGATTCAAATCCTTCCTCAGATAATTATGCCACTCTCAGCAAGTCATGAACTATTCTGTGCCTTAATTGCCTCATCTATAAATTAGGGAGTTGGACTCATTTACCTCCAAGGACCTTTCCAGACCTAAATCTATGACATTATAACCTCTAAAAATCTATATTTTCTTTTGTTTTGTTGTGACCTACCTACCTAATTGACTATCTATCTGCTTATCTATCTATCTATCTATCTATCTATCTATCTATCTATCTATCTATCTATCTATCTATTATCTCTATTTGTCTGTTTGTCTGTCAGTCCATCTATCTACCTATTTCTATCTAGCTGTCTATCTAACATCACCTGTCTACCCATCTACCTACCTATTTATCTGTCTCTTTACTTGGGCTCCATCAATACATAAAGAACTTATTTGGGAAGTCTTACTTTTGGGGATAGATTTCGAACCATGAATAATTTATGCCTGAAAGCTGCCTGAGGCTTAGAGGAGCTAAATCTTAGAGTTGCCTGAGGCTCAGAGAGGTTAACTTGCTTTGCCCATGGTCACCCAGCTAATAAATATGAGTAGGCTTCTAAACCCAAGACTTTCTGATTCTAGAAACCCCAGCCGTCAGATTCACTATCAGAGGTGTCAGACATGGGCAGCAAGAGCCCCACAGCACTCTCCAGTATAGCCCAAACCAAATTAAAATGTAATTGGGAAATATGGAACAAAAAAGGGGAATAATACGAGAAAACAAAGACAGTATTAATATGTGGTTTTCAAAGTCAATCTGAGCTCCCAGGGGTCCTTTGGTACCGTTAGTGACTCCCATTTCTAACCGTTTGCCCCATGTGCTTCCCCTCGAGCGCGCCAGCCGCATGGCCACATGAAGATGAGATCTCAGATCCACAGTGGCTGTTCATTCCTCTCCTCTGAAATTATTGTGTGTATAAAAAAGTTTGTTGTTGACACATTTCTTCAATAACAGTGTGAGGACATTTGCACTTTCACTGTACCACAGACTACAGATATCCAAACATTTTGTAAATATTTGTAAATTAATCCTCATTACATTCTAGTAAAGTATTCCTATCTCCAGTGCACAGATGGCGAATGGGAGGCAGGCTGAAAGAGAGAGATCCCTTATTCAATGCAAATGTCTTCAAAGGAATTTCTGCTAAAAAGTTTTTGAAGTGTGTGACCCTGAGCAAGTTCCATAAACTCTCCATATCTCAGTTTCCTCGTTTATAAAATGCAGATAATAATAATACTACCTTACAGGGTTGTTGTGAAGATCAACTGAGCTAAGATATGTTAAGATCTTTGCAAACCTTAAACGTTAGCTACATAGTAATAGTTATTATGATTATTGGGACTCCCCAAATCTCAAGTTTTCATTGTACCACTTAGGGAAAGCACAGCGAACTATTGTCATGGCCAAATTTTTCAGGGACTTAAAAAAAAAATCACCAGGGACATATGAGAAAGAAGGCTATCCACACTGAGCAAAAGAACCGTGGGAGTAGAAACACAGAAGCAAAACATGATTTATCACTTATTTATATGGGTATAGGATTTGGGGTTTTGGCTTTTAAAAGGTTGCTCAGGGGCAGCGGGGTAGCTCAGTGGATTGAGAGCCAGGCCTAGAGACAGGAGGTCCTAGGTTCAAATCCAGCCTCAGACACTTCCCAGCTGTGTGACCCTGGGCAAGTCACTTGATCCCCATTGCCCACCCTTACTACTCTTCCACCTAGGAGCCAATACACAGAAGTTAAGTGTTTAAAAACAAAAAACAAAAACAAAAATAAAGGTTGCTCAATTACACAGATGAATAATCTGGAAATAGGTATCAAGTGATAACACATGTATAACCCAGTGGAATTGCTTGGCAGCTCTGAGGGGGGGAGGGAAGAGGGACGAGGAGAGAGAGAGAAAATGCAACCATGGAAAAATATTAAAAACATTTTTTAAAATCTTAATAAACAAAAGTCTTCATCACCTCTGGGACAAAATAAAAATCCTTCAGTCCAGTAATCAAAACCTTCCACAAACTCATATGTCTCTTTCAAGATTTATTTTATATTCTTTCCCTTCTTGCTCTCTATCGTCCACTCAAACTGAATTGCTAGCTATTCCCTGAAATGGACACACCATTTCCCCCCTGCACCTCCTTTCCCAAACTGTCACAGTTTCCTGGAATGCAAATCCTCTTTACTTTGATTCTCAGAATGTCTGACTTCTTCCTTCAAAGGCTTAGCTTAGGAGTTAACTGCTCTGTGAAGAATTTCCCAACATGCCTAGTTGTAAGTATCCTCTCCCTCCTGAAATTCAATTATATTGACTTATCTGAGTACATTTATGTGTCCCATCCATCCCCCAAGTAGACCAAAAGCTCTTTGAGGGCAGGAACTTTTCTTTTTTTTTTTGTTTTTGTATCTCTGGAGTCTAGCACAGTACCTTGCACATAGTAACTGTTTAATAAATGTTTGTTGAATAGAATCGAACTCATTCTGCTTCTAAAAAAAATACAGCTAAAAATAGTCTGTTCCTCTGCCAATGATTCTACCTTGAGTCTGGCCTTGTATAATAGAGAACTGGCCACAAATCATGGCCAGGGAAGGAAAACTACCAATGACGTTAGGCTGAGTCCGACCAGAAATTTTCCATTGGAAGATTTCTCCTGGAGGAAGCCATGGCCAACTATACAGGGTAGCTTGGTGAAAAAAACCACATTTTGCTTTCATTATACATTGCTTATCAAGAACATGCCCATTGAACATTCCTGTGAGGTTATTCAAAGGGCCACTGTGAGATTTGGCAGGGTGGAATAGTGGAGGGTGCTGGGTGTTTGAATCTCTCTTGTGACATTGGGTAGTTGGGTAATCATGGGGCAGTCACTGAAGCTTTGTTTTCTTAGTGCAAAGTGGAGATAAAATGTCCCCAGGACAATCTCCCTGGGCCATGGTGAAAATCAAATGACCTAATCTATTTGAGTTTGCTAGATGTGGTATCAGAAGTTCTAGGTTTGAATCCTGGCTCTAGAATTAACCTAGGTCACCTTGGGCAAGTTCCTTACCTTCATTGAGAAGGGATGAACTGGGGGGGGGGGCCTTTGAAGTCTCTACCAGATCTAAATCTATGATTCCTACAAATGGGAAACTGGTATGATGCAGTAGAAAGAGTGTTAGATAGCTCTGTGGACAGAGGAGCTGGGTTCAAATTAAACTTCTTATACTATCTGTGTGACTTTGGGTAAACGACTTAGCTTTTCTGGATATCATCTGTAAAATTTTAGGTTTGGGCTTAATGGACGTTCGAGTCATCTAGAGATTAGCACCATGTTTAGAACATAACAGGTGCTTAATTTAAGCTCTCATTGACCAGCTGATCCTTAGGGTCTCTAGCTCTAGACCAATGACCCCATGATTCTACTCAAGAACATAGATCTGGAGCTTGAGAGACTTTTGGAGCCCATCATGTCTATACTTTACAAATAGGGAAACTGAGGCACAGGAATCTGAGAGTTTGTGGGGTCATGGATTTAGAGCTAGAAAGCTATATAAATGTCATCTGGAATTCTTTGGACCCAAGGCTGATCCAGAGGCTGAATCTGAGTCCAAATTTGTCTGCTTTGCAATTCCACTTCCCATCCCGATTTGGACACTAAATTAGTCAGAGGAAGTATTCCCATTGAGGAAACAGAGCAGGCAAGCCAAGTCAGAGGATGGGGAAGTATTTGGAAACATCCCGAAATTAGAGCCCTAAAATAGGCAGCCTTGGTTACTTTTTATGTGCTTACTG
>NC_058130.1:30468162-30485714 GCF_016433145.1 Gracilinanus agilis | reverse complement strand
TCTGGCTGCCTAAATTCTTGTGTGCTTCCACTTCCTCATTCATCACAGTTTCTTTGCCTTAGACACAAGCTATGCTTGGAACCACTCTCTGTTTCTTTTCTCCAGTCTGGTTCCATTTTTTTTTGTCCTGGCTGCAGAGACTACAGGGAACCAGGAGAGGGCGAGAACACTTGTAGAACTAGGAAGCAGCCCCACAGGGGCCTTCTGACAACACCAGAACTTACCTCTCTCAAGCTGAGGTGCAAACTGAAGCAATGAGGTCAAGCCAGGTGAATGGCCAGTTCTCAGTCCTAGTGATGGGCAGCTGGAGTGTGAGTCCATTCCTCAACTCCAGGAGGGAAAGGGAAAGAACTGGCCAGTCTCTTCTCTCATCAAACCCATGGAGGGGGAAGGAGGCAAACAAGCATTTAAAGGCAAATTATTCAGATTAGTCTTAGCTTTGATTTTTTCATTTTCACTCTGTCTTGTTTTAATGAGGTCCTACAAGTTGCCTAATAAATATGGAAATGTGTGCAAAGACAGCATTAATTCTGTATTCTCAAACGGAGGTGTTGACATAACATTGGAGGGCTGGAGTTTCACTTTTTAAAGAGGATTCTTTTCCTTATTTGCTATTCATAAGGATCACAGATTTGGAACTGGAAAGGTCTTTAGATAGTTGTCTTGTCCATGATGGGCCATCTGAGGGCCGGAGACATACAATGATTTTTCTGAGGTCAAAGAGATCCAGAGCGAGAAAGTTAGGATTCAGTCCTAAATTGAACATTTCTCCCTTGGACCTGCTCCTATGGATTCAGTTACTTCCTCTATGTCAGTGGTTCCCAAATTTTTTTGGCCTACTTCCCCCTTTCCAGAAAAAAAATATTACTTAGCCCCCCTGGAAAAAATTTTTTAAATTTTAATAGCAATTAATAGGAAAGATAAATGCACCTGTGGCCATCACTGCTCTTCTGGATGGCTGCAGCATCCACCAGGGGGCGGTGGCGCCCACTTTGGGAATCACTGCTCTATACCATTGATTCTCAAATCTACCTTTCCTGCCCCAAACTCTCTGCTGATCTCCAGTCTTACATCTTTAACCATCCAGGAGACACTTCAACTAAATATGTCCAAAGCCGAACTTGTTATCTTTTGTCCTAAATCCTTCCCACCTCCTATCTCCTATCTTCCCTGTTACGGAGGAAGGCAACACCTCTGTTTGAGGTGTTGCCCATCATCCTTGAGCCTCCCATCTAGGTAACATCCTTGACTCCTTATTCTCTCACCTCCATATCTAAGCTGCTGCCAAGACCTTAGTAATATCTTAGGAATATGTCCCTTTGTCCCCTCTGACATTGCCACTGCTCTAGTGTAAACCCTCATCGCATCATACCTTGATTATCTCAATACCCTTCAGATGGGTCTGCCTGCCTCAAGTCTCTCCCCATTCTGGTACATCTTTCATTCAGCCACCAAAGCAATTTTCCTAAAGAATAGGTTTGGCTTAAAGAAAACACCATTCCCTTACTAGATAAACTCCAGTGCTTCCCTACTGCTTGCTCTGGAGTCAGAGGAGTTTAGCTTGACATTCAAAGCCTTTGAAACCTTTTCCCCCTCCTACCATTCTAGGTGTCTTACATCTTACTCCTCACCATGTGCTCTTTTTTTAAACCCCTACTTTCTGTTTTAAGAACAACTTAAAGACAGAAGGGCAAGAGCTAGACAAACAGGGTTAAGTGACTTGCCCAGGGTCACACAGCTGGTAAGTATCTGAGGGGCAGATTTGAACCCCGGTCCTTCTGACTCCAGCTCTGGTGCTCTGTCCATTGTGCCACCAGCTGCCCCCACCATGACTCTTTGAATCAGTGTTACTGGCCCTTCTGGCAGTTCCATGGACAAGACATTCCATCACTCAGCTCTGAGCATTTTCTCTGGCTGCCCTTTATGCCTGGAATGCTCTCTCTTCCTCAGTCCTGACTACTGATTTCCCTGGCTTCCTTTAAGTCCCTTCTAAAATCCCATCTGTTTCTGGAAACCTTTCCCAAACCCTCTTATTAATACTAGTTCCTTCCCTCTTTTAATCATTTCCTCTAAGTCCTGCACACAGCTTGATTTGTCTAGATTGGTTTGCCAAATTGTCTCTCCCATTAGATTGTACGGTCCTTTTTGACAGGGACTCTTGCCTCTTTCTGTAACCTGAGCTTAGTGCCTTGCATACAGTAGAAACTTAACAAATGTTGATCCATTGATTGGTTCATGCAGCTAAGTGACATAGGATAAGAATTTGGAGCCTGGAAGATTGAAGGTAAAATCTGACCAGATATTTGCTAGCTGTGTGACCCTGGACAACTCACTTGACCGAGACTCAGTTTCCCCATTTGTAAGAAAGGGATAATAAATAGCTTCCACCTCATAGGGTTGTTGTGGGAATCCAATGAGTTCACATATGTAAAGTGCTTTGCGAATCTTAAAGCAAGACAGCAGTGCTAACAATTATTTTTGGATCGCTCAACATAGTCTTTAGGGGTTTTAATGTAAACTTTTTATTTAGAACACATATGTGTGCATTTAAAGTTTTATTGATGCCTTTTGCTTTTCCATCACACTCGAGATATTTCTTCCCTTTGAGGAGCTGAACCTTCCTTGTAACAAAGCAAAAAGAATAATCGTCTAAATTGCTTATGTCCAAGAGTACCTGCAGCATTCTGTGCCACTGACACTCCCCCATGTCCCCTCCAAACTCCTTCCCTCTTTAGTATTTTAATGGCTTCCTAAATCGCTCCCATATTGAAAATGTGAGAGTTTGCCCAGTTTAGGGGTTTCTTGTGAGTGAGGGGGTCAGGTCTGAGAATTAGCCACCTCCCTTCCTTTGGGATTGCTTCCAGCCAGCTCTCTGCGTTGGTACCCCTCACCCATGCCACAGAAGTCTGTTATATAACTCTGGAGAGTCCTGTACGGGCAAGAATTCTGCAGCAGAGATGAGCAACCAGCAAAAGATGATGGCTGAGTGCTGGGGACTTTGCCAGTAAGCCAAGCACCTGAGAGGCAGGGATGGTTAGAAACAAGCCCAATGCTTGTCGTTCTCCCTTCTTGCGTCACAGCTTTCCTTGCCTCATCTACAGTCCTTGGACATTCATTAACATACACGAGAGCGTTTGCTCTAGCGATTGAGTAACCCAAAGGGTCAGAGTGCATAGAGTGGCCAGAGAGAGAACAGCAGGATTGCTACTAGACTGAGAGAGGTTTAGAGAGACCCCCAGCTCCCCCAAATGCCTTTCTTTATTAGTCTTCCAACGTCTCGGTAGAATCTTAGATCAAAACCCGGAAGGAACTTTAGAATTGAATTGGTACAACTTTCTCATTTTACAAAGGAAGAAATTGAGAGGCCCAGAGAGTTGGAGTGCTTTGCCCAAACGTCACACAGCAAGAACACAAAGCCAAGTCAGGATTCGTACTCAGGTTTTCAGACTGCATGATCCAGGGCTTTCTCCGCCGCCCTTGGAGCTCTTTAAGAAGTCGCCAACATGTGATTCACATGAAGCCCAGATGGGCTCGCCTTTGGTCCCCAAGGAGAACCACACCCCCGGGGATGGAGAGGAGGGGAGCAGAGCCCAGTCTTCCTCCCAGGAGAGTGGCTTTGGCCATCCGGGTGCGCCTGTCCCCTATAAGGGCAGGGGATCAAGGCCGGCGGAAGAAGTGTGCGGGGTCCGTTCAGTCCTCGTTCGGCGGGGCAGATCAGCTGGCTGAGCCCTGCCCCGGCCGGCCCTGCGCAGTCAGTCCCCACGCCTCCCAGGCTGGCCTCGGGGAGTCAGAGTCCAAGCGGGAAAGGGAGGGGCGGGCTGGGCCGGCTCCCTGACTGGCAGCCGGCTTGGCCACTGGCCAAAGGAGGTTAATAGGCTCAGGGTCGGCGTGGCTGCGTGCTGGATCCCGGTCTGCCTGTCCGGCGGCGTCTGGGGATCGAAAGCTCTGATCCCGACGAGACCCCATTCTAAATCGTTCTGATACAGAAGAAAAAAAAAACTGTTGAAAACAGACCCTAAGCAGGGTAGTGCGAGGAAAGGAAAACCACCCGCCTCTCCGAAGTTGCTGGACTGATGCATCGGAGCAGAGGGGGTAGTTTGCGCCCGGGAATGGCGCGGCGTTAGGACCCAGCGGGAAGAACTTTGGAATCTCATGCGAAGGGGAGGGGGCGGGGAAGGAGGTAGCGGCTTCAGGGCGCAGGCGCGCGCGTTTACTATCGCCGGTCGTGGAGCTCGGTGGGACGGAATAGAATGAAATGTAACAAAACAAGCCGAGCCTTTGTAGCTGTTTAAAGGGGCCGCGGTCCCTTCCCTCCCGCCTCCAGCCTCCTTCCCCTCCGACGTGCCCTCCACCTTGAGTTGGGCTCGGGGCTCCTGGGAAACTGGTCCGGAAAGGTTAGCTCTTGCTGAAGCCCACCTTGGGGGAGCAGCGCGTCCGGGGAGAGCGTCCGGGAGGAAGCCCAACGCGCAGGGAGGCAGGAGAGAGGGAGAAGAGGAAGGCACTAGCCCGGAGTGGGCTGCGCTCCCTGGGCGCCCGGGGCCGGCTGAGCTGCGTGGATCTCCGGGGACTGGAATGCAAACAAAGCTGGCCGCGGGCTGGGGCGGGAGCCCGGAGGCGCCGAGAAAGTTTGCCTAAGGATGGCTTGAGCTGGGGGAAGGCGAGCGGGCAAAGTTTCTTTCGGACGCGTCAGTCTTCGGGGATGCCCTCTGGGGACATGCCCCTTCTGTGCCCTAGCTGATCTTCAGGGCTGGAGCTGCTGCTGTCGGGGGCCACCTGTTTCTCATTCCTGTGGATCTGCGGGGCAGCTCGCGTGTGCGTGTGCACTCGAGTGTGTTTCGGGGCTGAAGGGCTGAGGGGGCTCCGCGCGCCCACCCAGCACCATGTCGAAAGTCGTCCAGAAGAAGAATCACTGGACCACCAAGGTGCATCAGTGCACCGTGACCCGGGGGCCCCAGGGCGAGCTGGGGCTCACAGTCTTGGGGGGAGCCGAGTACGGCGAGTTCCCCTACGTGGGCTCCGTGGAGCCCGAAGCCGAGCTAGGGCTTACTAGCAGCGGCGAGGGCAGCAGTATGACCGAGGGCGAGCTGCTGCTGGAAGTGCACGGCGTCCGCGTGTCCGGCTTGCCCCGCTACGACGTGTTGGGAGTTCTCCAGAGCTGCAAGGAGTCCGTCACCTTCAAGGCCGTCAGACCAGGTGAGAAGGAGGCGCCACAGCAGATGGTGCTGCTGCTGGTGGTCCGTACCCGCGCCGATCCTCTACCTTGAGGAAGCGAACCTGGGGCCGCGAGCTACCCCAACCCGGCTTAGGCGGGGGGGGGGGGGGTGCCTCATTACTCCGGCCACTCTCTCTGCCCAGGGGTAAGAGAAGTGGACCCTGGCACCTTGTCGTGCATCGCAGAAATCCAACTTTGCACCAGAATTTTAGAGGGGCCTTAGCCTACCTGGGAGAACTTTGCGGGGCTTGGCTAAGGAGCTTGGCTGGGCTAGCCTGTTATTCCCCAGATCCAAGTTAACCGCAAGGTGTTCCTCAGCCTTAGCCTGGGGGGAGGGGAAGGATGCTGAGACTAATGAATGCGATTCCCAGCAAAAAGTGGAATGGAGGCACGCACCCCCCCTCTCCCATATTCCCGATCAGAACCGAAGGAGGGGCTCCGATTTGGACATCTCTATACTCCCCTTCCTCTGTTTTGTTTCCCCTTTGCCCAACCCAGAGCCTGGTGCCTGGTGAGGGGTAGTTTAACTTCTCTTATCTAACCTTCACTCCATGGCATCTCAGACCCCCCATCAACGCAGGATTGTGCCCAATGGTCCTGCCATTTAGTTCTATTTTTCCTTCCCCCCAGAAAGGTCTTTCCTTCCCACTACAGATTTCTCCAATATGGGATGGGGTTCCAGGGGTTTCCAAACCCTATTTTGGGCTGTTTCTCTTTGTGGCACATTTAAAAGCATTGTAAGTCAAAGCCCCGGGATCTGGTCTTTGGGTGGTTGAGGGGGGAGGGGGGAGGGTTTTGGAGGTGTCTGAGGTTGGCATAAGACGGAGCTGGTTCCATGGAGAATGTTAATGACCTTTTGAAAAGTTGGAATAGGGATTCTAGTAGCTGGTGAGGGAGAGGGCCACAAGCCCTTCGGCTGCCCCTGCGTCAGCTTTTAAAGGAGCCCCGTTTTCAACACATGAAGGACTGACATTCAGTTGCATCCAAGGGCTACGACCTCAGGACGCTTTGAACACTGGGAAAAAGCCCCGATCTCCAGAAACCCTTGGGCTCAGAGGGGCATGACTGTGGAACTGCAAAAGGCAGCCACCAGACTCCCTTGGGATGCAACGCCAAAGGAGGTGGGGTTCTAGCCAGCAGTGGTGAAAACTTCCCACATGTAGATGACAGCCTGCCTGGGAAGGGAAGGCAGGTTGCAGAGCTCTCTGTGAAATGTATGCGAGGAAGGAAGAGCCTGGGCTGGGATGGGCAATTCCTCTTCTCTTTCTAAGAGGGCTTATCCAGATGAAGGGAGTGGCTGCTGAGGAAACCTCGCTGCTGGGATTTTTGAGAGAAAATGCTATGCATAAAGACCACTCCCTTCTTCCCCCCACCCCATCCTTGTATTCTTGTATCCCTCTGGAGACGCTTAAAACAGATTTTCCTAGTTTCAGAGACGCAGCAGGCTTTGAGTGCCAGGAAACTGTTCCCTATGGGACTGATTCAGGTTATTAGGACTAGAGAAAGTTTTGAAGGTTTGGATTGATGCATTTAACAAACACCTGTAGGTTCCAATGACCTGATATAGCTGTCAGTGGATAGTTGGGTTAAAGGCAATGGTAGAGACTTCCTCTTTGCCTTAGCTAGAACTTGGGGGGGGGGTTCTTGATCTCAGCCTCTTTATGTAAGTTGCTGAATCAGCTTTTGTGGGCTTTCATTGATGCCCTGGAGGGGGGGGGGGGTCAGAGTCCTCCTGTGGGCCTTTCTCCTCTTCCCAGAACGTTTGGGTTTGATGGGCAGTTGCCCAAGGAGAGCTCTCTCCAGAGGGCTTTCTGAAGTTTCCCCAGGTGGCTTCCTAGGGTGGTATTTTTTGGTGGGGGTGGGGTGTGTGGGTGGGTGCTTTAGAATGAAGCTATCTGCAGGGAAGCCTGGGATGACTTGGAATCCAGTGCACTTGTGAAAGCTGGTGTTTGTGCCATCTTTATGCAGGCAACAGAGTTGGCATAGCTGCCTCATTAAGGCATAAAGATGACTGTGAGTCAGAGCAGCAGTAATCCTGCGAGCAGCCCATCCTCCTTAGCTGGCACACCGCAAAGGAAAGCGTGACATTAGTGTTTGCTCTGTGCCCGGGGTTGGCCATGCTCAGGCTCACTGTCATGTGGGGGGGGGGACTGTCAGTGGGAAAATGTCCCGGTTTCATTGTAAAGAAGGGTCAGGAAATCTGTTCTTTGGGCATCGTTGTAGAGCCTGGAAAGACTTAGGCGAGTTGTCTGCCATCTCTTCAGTTTCTGAATGGAAAATGTTTTGTTTGCTGTGTGGGGAAGGGGAGATCCTTGATGGACCAAAACCTGGACAAAGTTCCCAGGAGCCTAGTGTGAAAGAATGGCTAAAGGTAAAGAAATGGTGACTGTTAATTCATTCCTAAGCAAATAGGACAATAGTAGAGAACTGTCTGGAGGGCCTTGGGCGAGAATGCCATTTGCTACTTAGAACCTGGGTGACCTTGAGCAAGTGACTTAATCTGTGGGATTTTGATTCCTCATCTGTAAAATGGGCTCATAGGAGAAGATGACCAGCAAGGGCCTTGCTAGCTTTAAATCCTAAGAACCAAGGAGTAAGGGAATTGAAGATCCTTAGTCCTTCCTCTATTCTTTGTAAATGAGATGAATAATCCTGGGGAAGACTTTGGGGGGGGTGGAGGAACTGCCTAAGGAAAGAGAGAGCTCATTCATTAAGAGCAAGTCATATTTTAGAACAAGATAAAGGAGAGGTTTCTGAGTCTTGTAATAAGCCTAGAGATGGGTCTTGGGCAGGTCCTGGAACAGAAGTAATGAGAAAGAAATTTATACTTCCTTCTCTTTGTACATATCTTCCCTAAAATAGAATATGAGCTTCTTTAGGGCAAAGATTGTTTTGCTTTTTTCTTTCCATCTTTAGTACCAAACACAGGGCCAGGTACATAGTAGGTGCTTTAGAAATGTTTATTGATTGAAAGCCATGTGTTAGTAGGCTAAAGGAAGAAAAGTAAAGGGTTTGACTGACATTTGAATGAATTATGGGATATTAAAGCTGTAAGGAATCGTAGAATTCATCCTGTTAAAGCCGTCATTCTACAGGGGGGAAGCCAAGGCTTGGAGATGTAGACAGAAAGACAGAGTCCAATTTGGAAGGGATCTCCCAGGTCCTAGAGTCCAACCTGTGTCTGGCAGCAGAGAAATTTCTCCAAAGCATCACCAGCAAGTGCTCATCTCGCTCACTTGTGTGTGTGTGTGTGTGTGTGTGTGTGTGTGTGTGTGTGTGTGTGTGTGTGTTTAAATCATTACCTTCCATTTTAGAATCAATACTGAATATTGGTTCCAAGGCAGAGGAGTGGTAAGGACTAGGCAACTGGGGTTAAGTGACTTGCCCAAGGTCACACAGTTAGGAAGTATCAGGTCATATTTGAACTCAGATCTTCCTACCTCCAGGCCTGGCTCTCTATCCACTGAGCCACCTAATTGCCCCAGTATGTGTTGTTTTTGTTGTTATTGGTCATTTGTTTTTGAAGGGGATCAATGACATTTCAGGATGATGTTTTGACTTTCTCAAGAATTGGATTTTTGTTTTCTTTTTAACCCTTAATTTCTATGTATTGGCTCCTAGGTGGAAGAGTGGTAAGGGTGGGCAATGGGGGTCAAGTGACTTGTCCAGGGTCACACAGATGGGGAGTGTCTGAGGCCAGATTTGAACCTAGGACCTCTCATCTCTAGGCCTGACTCTCAATCCACTGAGCTACCCAGCTGCCCCCTCAAGAACTGGATTTAAGGGAGGCAGAGTTAGACAAAGTTGACAGCCTCAGTGTGTGTTAGATGCTCACTGAGCATCCCTTCCCTAACAGGCTACAAAACTTGATCAGGGCTCCAAAGCAAGCTCCCTGATGTCTATTTTATCCCTCTTCCCATTTTTCAAAGGCTGGGGAAGGGGGTTGCTGATTGGGTAAGGTCCTCCAGCCCCTACGACAGTTCTAGGATTAGAACCCAGTTTGTTTAGTATTAATAAGGGACTAGAACTAGAACTCTTGTTTCCTGACAAGCCCAGGGCAGGGTTCTTCTCACTATTCCATGCACTTGCTCTGTGGATTCCATCGTCTATGCACATGACAGTTGGTTGTCCAAGCTATTGGCAGGTGCAATCCCAGACGCAGCAGCCAATAATCCCTGAGTTACTCCTTTGGATTTAGATCATTATGTTTTCAGGGGAGGGGGTGGGGGTGGGACAGGACCAGCTTACCACTGCTAATTCTGCTTTGCCTGGGCTAATAGGTGATTACTTTTTCCTCCTCTTGTATGCACTGGCCCTGGTATGGGAGTCCATTTAGATTCCCCTGCGTGGAATATGAAGGCTCTTCTGGGATTTGACATTTTTCATGGATAATATAGAAGATGGGTAATATAATTCAGATGTGGTCACTGAGAATGTACTGGTGATGAGAGAAGATGATCTTTACTTTGGTCTTGGGTTCTAATCCTAGAGATCTGTGTACTAGACTGGCTATAAGGACCCTGATTGGCACTGGAGACAGTACGGCTGTACAGTGCCAAGGAGAGAAGGCGCTGGATCACTGAGAGACCTGAGTCTGAGCTCTAGCTCTGCTTCCCTAAATCTAGGACCTTCTGCGCCACATATCCTACTAGACAGAGGCCATCTGATGCAACTCTCTCGTTTTACAGATCGGGAAATAGACCCAAGGAAGTAAAGGAACTTGTCAAAGATGATACAGATAATGAGCATTAAAGATGGGATTTGAATCCAGGTCCACTGACTCCAGGGCTCATTCTCTTCCCATGTTCTCTTTTAGCCTGGGTCATAGATGAAGAGCTAGAAGGGACTATAGGGATCAAGTCCAACTTTCTCACTTAATAGATGGAAACTGAAGCTTTGGCCAACGTTATGCAGGTTGTAAGTGGCAAAACTGGCATTCACATCCATATCATCAAACCCCCAATTCATCTCTGTCCATTGGACTACACTGCCTCTCTTGGCTTAAAGAGTCACTTTTTCCCACCATGAGACTATTTCCTCATCTTCCAAAGGATGAACTAGCTTCAATGATCACAAAGGCTCTTTCAAACTCTGACGTTCTAGAATTGTGTGGATGCCAAGAAAAATCCCTAAAGCCACAAATCCCTAAGCAAATCCTGGACTTTTAAAATTTTAAATACTTCTAGAACAGCATGGTAGTGGATTCCCCAAATGGCATTTCACAGCGAGTGTGGTTACCTATTTTCCCAGGATGACTTTGTGGTTTTGTAAAATATACAGGAACTGAAACTGCCCTCCTTGATCAAAAGACGGATATGAAGTTAAGAAGAAAACTCGTCCTCTACCTTGTATCTTAATTAAGACAGTTTGACACACAGGGGGCTTTTTGTCCCATGTATTTATGTAGTTAAAAAAAAGTTGAAAGATCTGACAAGAGCTCCATACTAGATCAGTTGTGTTTCTCATTTTAACCATCATGTCTTTCCCTCCTCATATTTCCTTGATTACAGAAAACTTATTTCTATGCTCCCTCCCTTTTCTGATCAGGTCTCAAATACATATTTTATTTTATTTATTTATTTATTTATTTACTTATTTATTTATTTATTCACTTATTTACTTATTTACTCACTCATTTATTTATTTGTTTGTTTGTTTGTTTGTTTATTTGTTTATTTATTTATTTTTAAGACCCTTATCTTCCTTCTTGGAGTCAATACTGGGTATTGTGTACCACAGAAGAGTGGTAAGGGCTAGGCAATGGGGGTCAAGTGACTTGCCCAGGGTCACACATCTGGGAAGTATCTGAAGCCAGATTTGAACCCAGGACCTCCCATTTCTAGGCCTGGTTCTCCATCCACTGAGCTACCCAGCTGCCCCCTCAAATACTTATTTTAGAAACAAAACTATCTGCGTCTTTTCCCACTGCCTTTTTTTCTGTAACATTGGCTACTCATTGTTTGAGATATTCCTTCACAGAATCATAGATTTAGAGCGGATAGAGACCTTAGATGTCATCTAAGGGTAGCTAGGTGGCTCATTGCATAGAGAGCCATGCTTGGGGAGAGAAGATCCTGGGTTCATGTCTGGCCTCAGACATTTTCTAGTTGTATGACCCTGGACAAGTCATTTAACCCCAAATGACTATCCCTTATCACCCTTCTGCCTTGGAACCGATACTTAGTCTTGATTAGGAGACAGAAGATAAGAGTTTAAAAAAATACAACTGCATGTATCTAAGGCAAGATTCAAACTCAAGTCTTTAGCACTCATTCCCATGGAGCCATCTAGCTGTCTACCTCCCTTCCTCTCATTCCCCTAAGGTATCCCTTAGGTTCTCAGTGTCCTGGAGGGTTCTCTACCCTCCTTGTCCATCCTTCATCCAACTTTCTCTCAGGAAAGGAAATGGAAGGCAATACAATAATAATAGCTGAATTTATATAGCCCTACCTGAAAGGTTTGTATAGTATTTTACATGCATTAACTTATTTCACCTCCTCTGGGGCGGGGGTAGGTGTTATTTTTATATTACTTCTTGCTGAGGGTACTGAAACTTGGTTCAGTGACTTGTCCAAGGTCACTTGGCTAATAAGTGTCTAAGGGGAGATCTGAATACAGCATTCTATCCACTATGCCATAGAAGACAAGGAATCCTGGTCTGATGGTAGCCTTAGTTTTCTCATTTAGAAAATGTGGTTCCTAATACCTACAGTGTTGTAGAGCTCAAATGAAATAATGAAGCTATCTTTGCCCTCTTTAGTCACCAAATGTCAGCTTTTAATAGCATTTGGGGTTTTTAATGGGTTTATATATATCATATATATATAAAAAACATAGTTATATATAATAGTTATAACTATTTATGTATGTATTTAGGTATATAGTTGCCAACCAGATCTCTGATTTCAATGGCATGGGGGAATTTCTAAGGATTTTACTCGTTCTACCCTAAATGGCTTTGTAATTTATAGTTTTACAGATTTTACATATGAGGACATTGAGGCAAACAGGGTTAAGTGACTTGCCCAGGGTCACACGGATTTGAACTGATAAAAAGGAATCTTCTGACTCTATCTACTGAACAGCTAGCTGCACTAAAGTAGAAGTTACTGATAAGACTTCAGATTCTCGAAGGATTGGGCTTGTTTCATGTTTGTCTTTGTATTTCTAGTCTAGGGTCAGCTCTGATAAGGCAGATAGAGTGAGGAAGTCCTTCTCCTGGCACCTACTGACTGTGCGACCCGGGCAATAAATTCATTTAACCCCTCCATGCCCCAAGCAAGTTTCATAAGTTGCAGAAAAGGTGCCAGTCTATGTGCAGGAAATGCTCTCATGTGGGAGTTTACTGTACTGTGAAATCCCAGGTTCAGCCCTTGTGTCTGCCCCATCCCCATGGCGGGGCTTGGTATAAAGGGGCTGAAATACATGCTTGTCCATGGCCACAGCTGACTATGTAGGGTTACCAATCGTTTGAACGAAGCCTGGAACCTCAAGTCCTTATGCTTAGGCTTTGAGAAGCAGGGAGGTATTCTGGGAGTTTGGGGGGACTCCCCGCCTTAAACCGGCGCTTCTCTATGATGTTGGTATGAATTTCTAAGCAGTATAACTCCCAGCTTTTCATTCTCTCCGCTTTCCCTCCCTCTTCTGTCTCCTCTATTTCTGAAAAGATTTTTTTTTTCTTCTGAGCTAAACTTTCTCAAATCAATTTGTTTGTGGTTATTTCTGATGCCAAAAGATCAGCCTCTCCTGGGCACTATTTTTGCCCTCAAGGAAACTGCTGCTTTAAAAACACAGCAGGCACCAGCACAGGCAACCTGGCTTTACTGTAGTTTGTAATCTGCCCTTTACTATAGGCTGTGATTTTTTTTTTTTAATGTTAACTTGACCTTACGATGAAGCTGTGATATTGTTGGCTATGGTATCTGCTGGCATCCATTACCCAGCCAGTTGGTAATGCCAGAATGGATTATATGCACCAAAGAAAGCATAAACTATGGCCTCATAGGGCTGAATTTCTGAAATCTCTTTACCAGGAGAGTTTTCATGAGAGTTTCTCAGCTAGGTTTATCTGCTGGAAAGCATCATTTTTTTTTCAACCCTTAACTTCTGTGTATTGGCTCCTAGGTGGAAGAGTGGTAAGGGTGGGCAATGGCGGTCAAATGACTTGCCCAGGGTCACACAGCTGGGAAGTGTCTGACCTGACTCTCAATCCACTGAGCTACCCAGCTGCCCCTGAAAAGCATCATTCTTTAAAGAGTTGGCATGTCCATTTGAGTGTGTGGATGTATGTTGCCTCAGTTTCCTCATCTGTAAAAGAAGAAAATGGCAACCCACTCTAGTATCTTCACCAAGGAAACCCCAAATGGGGCCATGAAGAGTCAGACCTGACTGAAAACAACCAGACAAAAATAAATATGGGTAATTTATAAATCTATCACTAAAAGGGACCTAAGAGGTTATCTAATCCAAGCCACCCATTTTACAGATGAAGAAACTTAATAATAGGGAGGTTAAGTGGTCAGATTTTCTGAGGACTGATAAGAATGTTCTGACAAATTGGATATTGCTTCAACCGCTGCTTCCCCTCCTTTCAGATTAAATGGGAATCCTGAAGCTTTCCTGAAGTGTTGTTCTTGGTGTCTGTGCCGTGGGCCTCCTGTAAGTGTAGAACTGCCTTGAAATGAGGTCCTTTTCATACTCCATTAATCGCCTTCAGATGAGAAGGCGAAGGCACACCTGTTTATACTGCAGGGAGCCGGTGTAATGGAGCCCACATTGTAAGAGAAGACCAGACTGAGTGGTAATTAGGGTGGGGCAACTGGGGCTTTGCCCCTGGGCACAGATTTAGAGAGTGCCGCCACCCATTAAAGCCCTTTAGTTGCATAGAGACCAGAGTTAGTTGTTATTTCTTGCTAGTTAAGAGATTCTGGTTTACTAAAATGGGAAACTATCAGATAGGAAGCCAGGTGACTCACCACCCCCATCCCAGATATTATCCTGCCTTAACTGAGGCAACTGTCTGCCATTTGCCCCAGGCCAAGGTTGTGGTACCAACCTTAGGTTCAATTCTGTGATATGGCTTCAGTCAAGGGACCTCCATTTTCATCCTGGTTGTCTCACGGACTTTGAGCATGCCAGCTCTGGATCTCCTTTATTCTCCTTAATTCTAAAGAGAATTTGTTGGCCTGGAGAACCCAGAACATCCCGATCAGCTGGAAAATTCTATGAAAATGGAAAAGCAGTGACTTCTGGGTAGTAAGTGATGAATTTCTGAAATTGTTGAAGTTCTAAAATAGGATGGATTTTAAGGTCTCTCTCTCTCCCTTATTTTGTTCCTCAACTTTCAGATTCCTACAGAAAGTGAAGGAAATTAAAATTCCAACTGAAGCATTTACTGACTTTCAAATCACTCGTCTCTTTTTTAGGCTCTAGTAAATGTACACATGTTGACATCTTATTAGCGAGAGGAGAACCTACGTCGATGGGTCCATGGAGTCACATTATTTAATATTGGCTTCGTTAATCCTCTGCTAGCATTCATGGACTTAGAGTCACTGGACTTGGGTTCTTGTAGTCATTTCCAAAACGACCTCCAACAATTCACTGGATGCTTCAAGGACTCGGTTTTCTCATACTTAAAGTGAGGGGTTGGATTTTGGTTGGATTTCAAGTCTAAATTATGATCTGATCAGCCGAATATGAAATTTAGAAGTCTTTGTGTCTATAAAGTAGCTCCCATGTAACCTAGAGGGGAGGAGCTGCTGGGTGGTGGTGCAGTGGCTAGAACACTAGATTTGAATCAGGAAGACTCTTCTTCCTGAGTTCAAAACTGGTCTCAGACGTTCATTAGCTGCTAAGGTTATCCTGTTGTGCAAGTCGAGATCCCTTTTAGCCTCAGTTTCCTCTTCTGTAAAATGAGCTGGAGAAGGAAATGGCAAAGCACTCCAATATCTTTCCCAAGAAAACCCCCAAATGGGATCATGAAATGACTCAACAATAACAAGCTAGAGGGGAAGGGATGGATGGTGATGGGGGGCCAGGAAAGGTCTTCTTCTCTAGAAGGTACACTTAAGGTGAGACTTCCGAGGAGCCAGGGATGGCATTTTAATGCAGCATTCTAAGCAAGGATTCTCTTGATTTGGAGGTCCCACTCTGCAGTTGCTGCCTCTATTCAGGGGCTCAGATTGGAACCCAGATCTGGCACGCATTCCAGGGCTCTTTCTCCTAAACCACACTAACAAGCCTAATCGAGACAGATCTGTGTGGAAGGCTGGGAGTGTGATGTTCTGGGCTCTTGGGAGATGAAAGAGCTCAGCAGATCACACCAGTCATGCTTGTGGTATGCCAGCAATGTACAGTTTGCTCCGTGGTGGCTTACCAGTGATAACAGCTCTGCGGAGGGCGCCGGTGGAATGGATAGGAAGCCCCCTTCTGAGCTCCAGAATGTGGCTGCTGGAGATCTCATGAGGGAGGCTGGAGACTTTCCTGTTTCTATCTCCAGCAGGATTAGAATGAGTTACCCAAGACCGTTCTGTTCTCCTGCTGAGCATCTCCATCCTCGTGGGATTACGACGGGCAGCATTTCTTCTTTTCCTATCATGAGGGGAATCTTTCAGCCTGTCATGAGACAGGAGCCCATCTAAGCTCTCCCTCCCTTTGTGGACAGCAGGACCGTGGTGCCATAGAGAGCAATTATCACGTAATTGGAAGCAGTGTTTCAAAATTATTGCCACTCAAGATGTCAACAACCTTAATGTTCTATATTTTTCTAAAAAAGAAAGAGTCCATGGCTTTGCACGTCAGAGGCAGTGTGATATGGGGAAAAGTCCTTGGATTTCGAGTTGGAGAGCCTGGAGTCCGGGATCTCTTTGCCCTTGCGCCCCTCCTGTGGCCCATCATCTAGAAAACGAATGGGTTGGGTTGGAGGACTTCGAAAATCCCTTCCCGCCCCAAATCTAATACGAGGCAGCTAGAAGGTAGAGTGCTGGACCTGGAGTCAGCAAGACCTGAATTCAAATTCAGCCTTCTCTGCTTTAACTAACTTTGTGATCCTGTATGTCATTTAACCTCTTTTTTGTCTCCATTTCTTCATTTGTAAAATGAAGAAAATAATAGAACCTCCCAGGGTTGTGGCAAGACTGAAAGCTTTGCATGCTTTGAAGTGATGTCTAGATCTTAGCTATCTATCGTTATCCTATAAACACACAGATTGTTTAGATGCTGGATTTTCAACGAGCATGATGGGAAAGCACATGGCTTGAAAGGGCTTGGAATCAGAGAGAAATGAATACAAATCCTGTCTTTGCCCCTTACAGTTATGGGCAAGTTCAGTTACATTTCTGAAACTCAGTTTCCTCATCTATAAAATGGGGTTATAATACCTGTAGTACTTATTTAATAGGGTATTTCAGTTTTTTTTATGCTCAACTTGAGAAAATTTATTTAAAGCACTTAACAGCCCTTAAAGTATCATTTGAAATGTCAGTTGGTGATATTGTTTATCTTGTCCCTGACTTTTACTTATTTTGATTTCATTTCTTTCAATATATAGTTGATAGAATTTAGATACAGGTGATCCTGGGATAAGTTGCTGTTCTGCTTTCATTTATTTATTTATTTTAAAACTCTTACCTTCCTTCTTGGAATCAACACTGTGTATTGGTTCCAAGGCAGAAGAGTGGTAAGGGCTAGGCAAGGGGAGTTAAGTGACTTGCCCAGGGTCACACAGCTGGGAAGTGTCTGAGGCCAGATTTGAACCTAGGACCTCCCATCTCTAGGCCTGGTTCTCAATCCACTGAGCTACCCAGCTGCCCCATTCTGCTTTTAAAAAAGAAATTGCTTGACAAATTGTTGATTCAGGTGAATACAATGATTTACCTTTTTCAGTTGAATAAGACTGTAGGGATGCCAGGAGCCAACAGGATGCCAAGGAGACTATATATATATATACACAGACACACATACATACACATATCTTCTTCCTATATACTAGATGTATATATATATTTATCTTCAGCCATTTCAGCTGTTTCCTGTTCTTTGTGACCCTAATTTGGGTTTTCTTGGCAGAGATACTGGAGTGGTTTGCTATTTCAATTTCTAGCATCTTTTACAGATAAGGAAACCAAGTCAAATAGGGTTAAGTGACTTGCCCAAGGTTACATGGCTAGTAAGTATCTAAAGCTAGATTTGAATTCAGATCTTCCTGATTCTAAGCCCAGTGCTCTAGCTCTTCCATGTGCCATGTAGCTTCTCTCTCTCTCTCTCTCTGTCTCTGTCTCTCTCTGTCTCTCTCTCTCTCTGTCTCTGTCTCTCTCTGTCTCTCTCTCTCTGTCTCTCT
>NC_058130.1:30463528-30468083 GCF_016433145.1 Gracilinanus agilis | reverse complement strand
CCTCTCTCTCTCTCTCTCTCTCTCTCTCTCTCTCTCTCTCTCTCTCTCTCTCTCTCTCTCCGTCTCTCATTTTCTCATCAGTTTCTTCCTTTCCCTTTCCTACTTATTATTATAATTATGATTTTGCCACTGACTGGGTGTGTGTGTGAGATGCTGGAATAGGTTACTAGGGAGGTTGTGAAATTTCCTTACCCAGACATCTTCTTAAGCTCCAAGAAGGTTTTAATTCATCTGCTTGACTCTAATGTCCTTCCAGGAGGCAGAGATTAGATTTATTTCTCCCCAGTGATGCGTTTGCAAAGCTCCCCCTGCTCCTGTGTAGGTGCCTTGCATGTCTGTGGGAACCCCAGCCTTTTGATTAGATAACAAGGATCAGAATCTCTTAGGATGTTCCAGCTACCCTCAGTTCTAGCCCCCTGAGCAGGCCAGGGAGGCAGAGGTTCTGGTCCCTAATCCCCAAGTCCTCTAGGGCCGAGGGATGGCCAAAGCATTGGCGGGGTCAGTCAAGGATGTCTTGGTTAGTCCCCTAGACATAGCTGACCTGCAGGTAGCTCCATTCCACTTTCTTAGAAAATGCTGTTAAGGTTTTGAGAAGCCACCAGAATTGGTAGTAATTAGGTGGCATTAGAGGCTAGAATGCTGGGCCTGGAGTTAGGAGGGCTATCTAATATCTAATCTATATCGAATTTGTATTAATAATAGTTCAGGTGTGTGTGTGTGTGTGTGTGTGTGTGTGTGTGTGTGTGACCCTGGGAAAGTCATTTTACCTCTGCTTGACTCGTTTTCCTCAACTGTAAATAAGGGATAATTACCCTTTAGGGTTGTGGTGAAGATCAAATGAGAAAATCTTTATAACGTTTTAGCATATCAAATCTGGCCTCAGACACTTCCCAGCTGGGTGACCCTGGGCAAGTCACTTGACCCCCCATTGCCCACCCTTACCACTCTTCTGCCTTGGAGCCAATACACAGTATTGACACCAAGATGGAAGGTAAGGGTTAAAAACAAACAAAAAACCCAACAAAAAACCCTAATCATGAGTTCAAACTAAAAAAAAAAATTTAAAAAAATTAAAGTTTTAGCATTATGCCTGGCACATAGTAGGTGCCATTATTATTAGTATCATCTGTAAAATGGGGATTATAATAGCACCTGCTTCCCAGGCTTGTTGTAAGGATCAAAGGAGAGTATCTTTAGATATACTGTGTGTGTATAGATATGTATATTTATATATGTAAAGTTCTTTGCAAAACTTCCAAGAATTATATGAATGTGGGCAATGATCATGCTTACCCTGGACCCAGGGGGAATACACAAACTACCCTGCCCTAGTCATGCCCCTTTAGCTGTGACATAAGTGCAGCCTTCCTATAGGAGGAATATAGGAACATATAGATAAATATATAAACTATATATCTATGAGGAATATTTATGTAGTTCTTTGAAGTTTATAAAGTATTTTACAAGCACTTTCTTTTTTGAGTCTTTTGACCACCTTGTGAATAGGTGCTATTATCCTCTTATTTTATAGAAATGACTTTCCAAAGGGCAGACAGCCAAGAAGGGAGCTGAACTAGGATTTGAACTCAGCTCTTCCCGAGTCCACGTATCGTAGTCTAACCATGCCACCAAGATGGTGCTCAGGGTTATTATCTTAAAACAATAGCATCTTCCAGAACTCTTGGGCTGCAATTCAGACTTTCTGGGTCTGTGCAGTCTTCACCTGGATGCCTTCTTGAGTTTGTCTTCTTTTAAACTTGATGAAAAACTTGTTGGCTGAAATATCCATAATTTATTTTTAAGGCACATTAAATATACACAGCCATATGTCTGACTTTTGTATAATGATTTAAGATGGGCGTCTGCCAGTGGATGTAACGTTTTGAACTGTAAAGAAAAACCCTGCATTAATTGGGCTGAGAACCTTCTGGGGCCTCCCTTGGACCAGATGTGTGCCCTAGAAGGGGTCAGTGCTTAGACAGCTTAGAGAAGAAGGTCTAGGAATGCGTCTTCTCCGCCTGATTTAAATATGATCAGCATTTTACTACCTGGATTTCTGGCCAAGCATCAGAAGCCACATCGGATACAGAGAGCATGCTCACCTCCTCCTCTAGCTATCAGCCTGTTTGTAGCTCTGGGACTTCCTTAGGAATTCAAGATTCAAAACCAGCTTGTTCAAAAAAAAAAAAAAAAACCAAAAAACAACAAAACTCTGGTGCCATAGAAAATGCACATCTTGGGTTTTTGTTGTTGCCTTTTTTTTTTTTTTTTTTTTTTTTTAAAGCAGAACATTTGAATCCAAGGTCTTAATGTTCTTTTCTTGCCGTCAAATGGTATCCATCATGTATCTTTGAATGGAGATGGCTGTTCAGAGTTATTCAGAAGGCAGGATCTCAGGACTGAAGGTTCTAGAAAGAAAGTACAGGACATGTATAGAAAGCAACATAGTCCTAACTGGCACCGGGGAACATTCTCTTCTCCCTAGGTGCCTGTTGATGCTGGAGAGCAGATGTGGCCACCCCATTTTATCTGCATTAATAGACAGTTTTTATTTTTCTTCATTTTTAAACCCCTAACTTCCGTGTATTGGCTCCTAGGTGGAAGAGTGGTAAGGGTGGGCCATGGGGGTCAAGTGACTTGTCCAGGGTCACATAGCTGGGAAGTGTCTGAGGCCGGATTTGAACCTAGGACCTCCCATCTTTAGGCCTGACTCTCCATCCACTGAGCTACCCAGCTGAATAGATAGTTTTTAGACAAGCTCATGGGCTCATGAAGTCAAGGGATGAGTCCCAGCTGTACTATTTCTTAGCTGTTTGATTTTGGACAAAGCTTCGGTCTCCTCCGTAAAATGGGAGAATAACACTGGTGCTACCAGTCTCACAGAGTTATTGTGAGGAGCGATTGAGGTAAGGTACAGCTTGGCATACCTCCAAGTGCTACATAAGTGGAAGTTGTTTTAGTTTAGCAAAACAACTAAACATTTATTAGACACCCACTTAATTAAGCCAGTCACTGGAGTAGGTACTAGGGGCACAAATAAAATAAATAATTATTATAATTTAAAAAAAATCTTTACCTTCTGTCTTAGGTTCAATACTATGTATTGGTTCCAAGGCAGAAGAGTGGTAAGGGTGGCCAATGGGGGTTAAGGAAGTCATCTAGGGTCACACAGCTAGGAAATGTCTGAGGCTAGATTTGAACCAGGGATCTTCTGCTTCCAGGCCTGGTTCTCTGTCCTCTGAGCCACCCTAGCTGTCCCTAAAATAAATTATTTTTTTAATAGACAAATATAAAAGATTCTTTACTCTTAAGGAAATAGAATTGAAAGCAATCTAACATTTATTAAATACATGCTTGGCACTGGAGATCTTAAGACAAGTCAGAACAAAACAAAATTCTTCCTTTGTTGTTGTTTAGTTGATTAGTTGTGTCTGACTTTGAGACCCCATTTGGGATTTTCTTGGCAAAGATACTGTAATAGTTTGTCATTTCTTTTTCCAGCTCACCTTATAGATGAGAAACTGAGGGAAACAGTTAAGTGAGTTGTCTAGGGTCATCCAGTTAGTTTAGTATCTGAGGGTGGATTTGAACTTAGATCTTTCTGACTCTAAGCCTTGGTACTCTGTCCACTGTGCCACCTAGTTGCCCTATAGTTCCTTCTCTAGGTGCTGGCAATTCAAAGTCAAAATTGAAACAATTCCTGACCTCAGAGAGCTTACATTTTATCAGCGGAGACAAGAAAGTCATATCTAAGTCAGTACAAAATAGATATGAGGGGAATACAGAATTTTATTGTTGTGAACACTCCTTCTCAGGGGCAAATCACAATCCCTTCCTGCCTTCTTATCCTGTGTAAAGGCTTCTCTATATCTGTCCACAAATTTTCTTTTAATGGAGGCCATAAAGCACAATGGAAAGTTCATTTTAGCCTTTGGTATAGAAGACCCGAGTTCAAGCAATGACTACTTGACTACTTTCATGATTTTGCAGGCAAATTTCATTATCCCCTTCCCCAAGCCTCAGTTTCTTCATGCCTCAAGTGAGAGGATTCAACCAGCTGGTCTTTCAGGTCCCCTCTAGCTCTAGAATGATCCATTCAACATTCTAGAGGTCTCTCTCTCTTCTTTTTCTCTCTCTGTCTCTCTCTCTGTCTCTCTCTCTGTCTCTGTCTCTGTCTCTCTCTCTCTGTCTCTCTCTGGATATGTATGTGTACAAATATATCAGGAGGTAACAATATGGTGTCTTTCAGATCCCATCTAGCTCTAGAATGATCCATTCAACATTCTAGAGGTCGGTCTCTGTCTCTGTCTCTCTCTGTCTCTCTCTCTCTCTCTCTCTCTCTCTGTCTCTCTCTGGATATGTATGTGTACAAATATATCAGGAGGTAACAATATGGTGTCTTTCAGATCCCATCTAGCTCTAGAATGATCCATTCAACATTCTAGAGGTCGGTCTCTCTCTCTGTCTCTCTCTCTGTCTGTCTCTCTCTCTCTCTCTCTCTCTCTCTGTCTCTCTCTCTGTCTGTCTCTCTCTCTCTCTCTCTCTCTCTCTGTCT
>NC_058130.1:30456734-30463428 GCF_016433145.1 Gracilinanus agilis | reverse complement strand
TCTCTCTCTGTCTCTCTCTCGACAGCTCTCTCTCTCTCTCCCCCTCTTACTCTCTCTCTGTCTCTCTCTTTGTCTCTGTCTCTGTCTCTCTGG
The DNA here is from genome assembly GCF_016433145.1 of Gracilinanus agilis. Taxonomy (NCBI): domain Eukaryota; kingdom Metazoa; phylum Chordata; class Mammalia; order Didelphimorphia; family Didelphidae; genus Gracilinanus; species Gracilinanus agilis. The sequence continues at coordinate 30,463,335 of NC_058130.1, read as the reverse complement.
ATATGTATGTGTATAAATATATCAGGAGCTAACAATATGGCGCTCATGCCATCCATCAATTTCATAGTCATTCTCCTTATGCCTGGCTTCACCACTTTCCTCTCATATTGCCTTTAATGCCTTGACGGTTTATTGTGAGAAAGGTCGTTTGCCACTCTCAAAGTACCATGTGAGTGGGAGGAGGAAGAGAGGGAAATGGAAATAGTGTTGATTTTTCATGACCTTCTTTTAAGTCCTTATTGGTCATAGACTATAGTCAGTACCTATCCAGTGTGCGTTATCTTCCCAGTCATCATTCTTTGGGTCATAAGGAAATTTGGCTTTTCTGAGGTCACGAGGTTCCATTTATCCCATTCCTTGAGCATAACCAGGAGATTAATGGAAATAAAAATGGCAGCAAGCAACTCGGGAGTCGTTGAAAGCACCATATTGTTTGCCAAGTAAGATGGAGCCCTCTCTTCTCTTCCTTCTCATCTTCCATTTTAGACCAAACTTTTTTAGTCCAAATGCAATGTCTGCCCAAGGCAGGCTGAATGATAGACTACTTCATTGGACTCAGCAACCATAGCTGTAGGTCAAGATAACAAGTCTTCTTTGCCACTTTGTTTTTCTAATCCAAACGATTGCTCTTTTCTCTTTTGCTTTGGCATAGATTTCACTAACACGGCTTTCACATCTAGTCTCATCTGTACCTCTCTAGGAATCCTCTCCACAACTTTGCTGAGAATTTACCTTTAGGTTTCTGGTGATGGTGGGAGCCAGGGCCCCACTGCCTCCTCAGATAGCGGGTTCTACTCCTGGATGCTTCCCTGGAGTCTCAGAGTGTCAGGCAGGAAACAGGCCACAACAAACATTTATTAAGTCCTTCCTATGTGCCAGGCATTGATAGGTGTTGGGGATATAAAGAGAAACAAAAAGAAGGCAATCCCTGCCCTAAAGGAGCTTCCTTTTTAATGGGCGAAGTCCCTACATAATAGGGAGTTGAAAAGCATGGGCGAGAAGGAGGATGTGGAGGGGTGCCTCCATGGAGGCAGAATAATGAAGTCTGGAGAGTCAGAAGAACAGCCTCCCGAGGAATGAAGCATGGCTAGTCTGGGCCCATCTCCAGAATGGAGGCTCCTGGAAGGAACTCACTAAGGGGAGAAGGGAACTGACATGGCAGAGGGGAAGTTTCAAGGTGAGATGGCAGCTGAGTCATGGTGGCAAAATCTGGAGGAAATAAGAAACACAGTCAAGAAGGGATGGAAATATGCATCAGTCCAATGTTGTCTGCAAATAGGAGCATTTGGAGGTTCTTCCCATCAGGAGCAAATTGTCCTTCTGTGTGGTTGTTGCATAGAATCTATCTGTGACTTGTGGGTAGTTAGGAGGTGATGTGGAGAGAGTGCCAGGCTTGGAGTCAGGAAGGCTCATCTTCCTAAGTTCAAATCCAGCCTCAGACGTTAGCTGTATGACCCTGGGCAAGTCACTCTATCCTGTTGGCCTCAGTTTCATCATCTGTAAAATGACTTGGAGAAGGAAACAGCCAACCACTGTAAGGTCTCTGCCAAGAAAACCTCAAATGGACATGATTGAAATGATCAACACCAATATTTTTTTTTAAACCCTCACCTTCCGTCTTGAAGTCAATACTGTATTGGCTCCAAGGCAGAAGAATGGTAAGGGTAGGCAATGGGGGTCAAGTGACTTGCCCAAGGTCACACAGCTGAGAAGTGTCTGAGGTTAGATTTGAACCTAGGACCTCCCGTCTTTAGGCCTGGTTCTCAATACACTGAGCTACCCATCTGCCCCCCAACAACACTATTTGTGATTGTGACAGACACACTCTCTCAGGAGACATAGATATCCCTATTTAACCCTTCAGTTGTCCTCACTCTATAGTCCTATAGTTTGATTTAAAAATAGATCTTATGGCTATCTTTTTAAAATTTATTTTAATTTTATTGATTAATTATAAAAAATTTTCCATGGTTCCATGATTCACATTCTTTCCCTTCCTTCCTCCCTTTCCCCCTCCCATAGTTATGGCTATCTTTTGACTTTCTATCAAAATGATTTTTTCCAGTTCTGTCCTCTAGGTTAAGCCTTTCCTCATGACAAAGAGGAAAACAACGAACACATCGGAAATAGAAATCTTGCCTCACAATTAAAATATGCACCATTAAGCCCTGGTGGTCTCCTACTTCTTCGTCCTGAGGTAGGAACTCTGTTTGCTCATGTCTTTTCCAGTAATCCTCTAGTTTTAATGGATGCTTGGGAGACTCCTTATTGGAGGAGAGCAATCAAGGCAATGTCTCATTTTGTCGAATGTTCTTTAAAAAGGAAACAAAACACTCAGAGACAACAAGTACTGTACAGTGATATCTTCAGTTCTCTACTCCTTCCAGACAGATGGGTAATTTTAGCAATATGGTGCAGGGGAATGGCATCTGTAAGGACATACGTAACGTACGCACGAACCATTGCCATAAAGATTTTATAGAGATGAGGGAGCTTGCATATAACTGGGGAGTTTAGTTTTTCTTTCTGTAGAAGTATTGCCCATTATCTTTTCCATATTTTTTAGAATTTCACACTCTTAAAAAACTATCTTTGGATGCTTTCCAAGATTGAATTTCTTTTGTAGCTGTTGGTTAGGGTTAGCTATCCTCCTTGACTTCTCTCAAGACGCCATGGCGTTTCGGAAAGAGAACAGGGCTCCATTCTCAGCTCTGTCATTCAGTATCCATCTGACCTTGCAGTAAATTGCTCAGTCTCACTGGGTCTCCTTTTCCTCTTTTGAAAATGGAGCAGGTTGAAGTAGGTAAGCTTTGTGGTCCTTTCCATCCCATAAGTGCCATTGTCACTTCCCCACCCCATACATCAGGTACTGTGGGTGTAAGAACCAAATGGGGTGGGTTTGCCTCTTGGTGGAGTTGAAAATAGAAAGTTATAAAAACTTCAGCAGGTCTGTTTCATTTCACACCTGTTTATTTTCTTCTTTCAAGTCGCCCAGAAAATGCTCAAGGGATGGCCTGACTTGGCTGTATCTCAAACCAAGCTCATTTGCAAAGGAGTTGGTAATCGAATCCGGTGTTAGTCTTGGCTGCCCTGGTTCTTGTCAAGGAGATTAAAGGTCTGTTGCCCACAGTGGTTCTGAGATCTTTGGGCCGCCTTGTGGTGGAATTTGGCTGCTGGTTTTAATTCAGTGGCACATGGTAGGTGCCTAATAAATGTTTGTTGCTTGGTTGAATATGACCGATGTTAATGGTAAGTCCTTGCTGTATAGAAGACCCAGTGCCATGGGCTTGGGATATGAAGACAAAGAATGAGAAATCCTTGCTCTTGAGGAGTTTAGAGCTGTAGGGTTGGATTAGTCAGTCCATCCACTGTTGCACCCATGGCCCTTCCGTACCTTGGCACATGATTTTATGGTTTGTTCTGGCTAAAAACCAGTTCATTCCATGGGATCCATTCTACATATTTCCCCAACCAACTAGACTTGGGCTTCTGAATCCAGACCTAGATTTCCTCTAGGTGATGATGACTGAAGTTTCCAGCATATGAGCCCTGCCAGAACTTCTGTTTCACTGTCCCAGCTCTGGAGAATGTAGAGTCAGTTAGTGAACGAGCATCTATTGGGCTCTCTCTTTGTGACAGGCACATGGTCACGAAGCACTGAATTTTGCGTTGTGGAATGTTTGGTCATTCTGCCTAATTTAAATCCACTACTGAAAGATCTCTACTAACTGGGTGAGGATGCCCCCATAGGGTTCTCTGGTTTTGATTAGGGCTTACTTTGCCTCTTATTTTTTTGTTAGGGAAAAAATAAATAAATGTAAGCTGCTTCCTTCCTATGTGACTTTGGGACAAATCACTTAATTTCCCATGGGCCTCAGTTTTCTCTTCTGTCAAAATGACTCATTCAGATGACATGGCCTTTGAGATGACATCCTTTTAGCTCTAGATTTATGGATCTATAATCAAAGTTTTTGTAAAATGAAAACTGTGAGGCAAAACAATGGAAAAGCTGATGAATCTAGAATCGGAAGACTCGAGTTCAAATTCTACCTATGATACTCTGTCGGGCAAGTCATTAATCTTCCTGTCCTTTGCTTCCTCTCCTGCAAAATGAGGAGATTGGACCCCAAGGCTTCTCGCAGCTTTTCAGACTCCAAGTCTGTGATCCCAAGTTGTGGATGACCAGATGTGGCTGTTAAACTTTTCAAGGCATGACTTATCTATCTATTCTGGAACTTAGTCCTTTATCCCCTCTTCCCTCTGTGTTAGCTTAGCAAAACTTTGGCCGGTTGATGGTTGAAAACTCAAGTTTTGTTTGGCCGACTCTTGCATTTCTAAATTGCCTCCCCTCTTGCACCTGGGGCACACCTTCCATCTCGGCAGGTAGTGTGCTGGTGTGTCCCTTGCTACCCAGGGCATCGAGAATGCCCAGAAAGCTGTAACGAGAACCCTTGAGTTGGCATGGAATTCAGCTTCTGACCATTGCTTAGAAGTACACAGGGATGGGATGCTTGCCACTTGCATGGCATTTTCAGCCAGGTCATCTTTTAAGTTGCTGAGCTGGAGTCCTTCTGGAAGGACAACGATCCCTGGCCAAAACAATGCCCTGGCAAAACTCTATGGCCGAGCAGCTCCCTAATGGATATGGAAACACAGATCTCAGAACAACAGAAGCAAAGTTGGAAAAGTCTATTGAAGTTATCTAGATCAGACTTAACTGAACTTATTTCAAGACCCCCCACCAGTGCTCACCCACCCAGCCTTGGCTTGAAGGCATCCAAAGGAGCAGGAACCCTCTGCCTCTCATTCCAAGGTTTGTAATGTCTTGATCCAAAGGACAAAGCCAGGGGCAGAGAGAAGGGCACGGGGTGCCCCAGAAATGCCCCAGAAATGCCCATGCTGCTTTTTTTTTTTTTTTACTTTTTTTTTTAAACCCTTGTACTTCGGTGTATTGTCTCATAGGTGGAAGATTGGTAAGGGTGGGCAATGGGGGTCAGGTGACTTGCCCAGGGTCACACAGCTGGGAAGTGGCTGAGGCCGGGTTTGCATGCTGCTTTTTATTGATTCTCTTATCTCTAGGTAGAGTGGGAAGGAAACCTCTGCATGACCTTTGATTTGGGAGCTGTTTGGTGTTCTCGTGTCGTAAGTGAGGAAGAACGGGGCTCCATTTCTTTATGAACTAGGAAGTCGTTTCTGCCAGAAATACCAGGTTCTAAAATGTTGAGCTCTCTCCAGTTAAAGAGTAATCTGAAGTTATTCTAAGCGGAATGACTTTTACACCAAAACAAGACCAGTTGGAAGGAGTTTTGCTGGCGAGCTCTAGAAACATGATCATCCATGGGAACAGTCCTCTGATTGGAGGGACAGTATCCTGGGGTTTGGTGAAAGCCTAGTGAGTCACACTATTGCTGCAGGCTTTGCTTAATCTAGTAAAGGCTTGAGGAAGAAATTTGGGGGCATTAGTGGGGGAGCGAGTATAATTGCACAGTCAATGGCTGGGTTTCTCTTGCCAGGAAAAGAAAGGTCGCGAGTATTGATGAGACAAAGAGATTTGTAAGAGGTTTTGGGAATTTCTTTTTTAATTCCCCGAAGACCTGAGTAGGTCATTGAAAGCAAAGCTTGCTCAAGTGGGGACCACTTGTGATACCAAATAAAAGCCCTTCTGAAACATGAAGTGGGGCCCAAGCCCCTGGGAACAGCACATGCACTCCCAGAAGGCTTTTCACCCTAAGAAAGGATTCATCAGGTGAGTGAAGCTCTTTGTTCTTGTTTCAGTTTTCCCAGGAGAGGGAAAGCCAGTTTTATGTTAAATTATTTTACTTATATTTCACTTTAAGATTTAGAAATCACTTTATATAAATTATCTCATTTGATCTTCACAACCACCCTGGGAAGTGGGTGCTATTGTTATCATCCCTATTGTATAGATGAGGAAATTGACACCTACTAGGTTAAAGGACTTGCCCAGGGTCACTCAGTGAATTAGTATCTGAGGCCAGATCTGACCTCCAGTCTTCCTGACCCCAGGCCCAGTGCTCTGTGCCAGAAGATGCCAGAGGGGCTAGGGCCAGGGCTGAATCTGTGATTTCATTGGTATAAAGAAGATTAATAATAGTTGAAATTTAGTCAAGGAAGAACCTGTGATTTCATTATATAATGAAGATTAATAATAGTTGAGATTTTAATCAGGGAAGTGCCACATTATACCTTGGTGTTTGAATTTCCTTTTCAGTGTCTCTGTTCTACTTTAATTTAAGGTATATGTGGAGTGTCACAAACTGGTTTTATCCATCTATGTTATTATTTTAATACAGCATTTTCCATTCCTAGAAAAAAAGCATAATTAGCCCTTTTGGGTATTTCTTTTTCTCTCATTTAGTCACAGTGGATTAGAACTTACCTAGTAAATATGTATTCATGAACAGACACCATTAATTCACCCCATAACAGCTCTCAGATAATCAGTCTACCATATGTCAGGCTCTGTGCTAGGCACTGGGGATGCAAAGACAGGAAGTCACCAGGCTTGCCCTCAAGGAGCTTACATTCTCTCTCTCTCTCTCTCTCTCTCTCTCTCTCTCTCTCTCTCTCTCTCTCTCTC
>NC_058130.1:30417441-30441764 GCF_016433145.1 Gracilinanus agilis | reverse complement strand
TGGCCTCAGACACTTCCCAGCTGTGTGACCCTGGGCAAGTCACTTGACCCCCATTGCCCACCCTTACCACTCTTCCACCTAGGAGCCAATACACAGAAGTTAAGGGTTTAGAAACAACAACAACAAAAATCGTATGGTTTAAATGATTATTTTTGGGCCACCCTATATAGTTAGAACCAAGGCAGCTTTCTTTCTCATTTTCCACTGTCGTAAATTAGTGTGGGACCCTCTTGAGGTCTGGCAGATTTGATTTCAATGACCAATTTTGATTCTTTTTAATTGTGGAAATGGGAAGAGGAGCAAAGGAGGACACATTTTATTGAGCTTCTGATAAACCAGGGACTGTGCTGAGCACTTACAAACATCTCATTTGGATAGGAGGAAAAAAAAAGTTTGTTCAAGGGAATAATCTTCTGGAATAAAAGTTGGATCTTCAACTGCTCATTTACCTGTTATCTCGGTCAATCACAAGCTCTTCAGGCTTTGTTTTTCTCATCTGTAAAATAAGAGAGTCTGGATTATATGGTCTCTAAGAGGCCCCTAGTCCGACGTCTAATCATTTCTATAGAATGCTTCCTTAATTCAATCCTTCTTTACTGCTCAGAATGTCTTGGCATCATATTACACATTCTCTTGTCCTCTCTTCATAAAATAAAATTTATCTCCTCTGTTTGCAAAGGCTCCCTTCTGTGGGAACTGTGATATAGCCCGAGTTTGGGAGTCACAGGGCCAGGGTCCAAGTCACAGAGCCTGGGCCTGCCACTTATTAGCTGTATGACTTCACACACATCACTTAACCTCAGTTTACCCTAAAATGAAGGGGTAGGATTTGATGACCCAGCAGGTCCCTTCTAGCTCCAGATGCATGATCCTTCTCACTTTCCACATATATATCAATGAACTCAACTTCTTCCTGTTGCCACACAACTATCAATCAATCCGCTACCTTCATACCTTTGTACATGGTGTTTCTCCCATATGGAATGCCCTCTGTCTTTAAGATTCCCTTGAAAAGATCTGGCTCAGCCTTCCAAACCCAACTTTGGGGAACCTCTGCTGGCCGCATAGCTCAATCTCCCAGCCAGAGCCTTTCCTGCCTTTGAAGGTCCCCTAATACTTTTCTGGTGTCTCGCTAATGGCACTTATCACCATCTGTCTTGCATTATACTTATTTGGGTAGTCTTGTCTTCCCTAATGGATTTTCAACTACCTTGGAAGATATTGTTGTTCAGTCGTTTTCTAGCTATGTCCAACTCTTCATGACTGACCCCATTAGGGTTTTTTCTTGGCCAAGATACTGGAGTGGTTTGCCATTTCTTTCTTCAGAGCCTTTTAAGATGAGGAAATGGAAACAAAAGAGGTGAAGTGACTTACCCAGGGTCACCCAGCTAAAGTGTATGAGGTCAGATTTGAACTCACAAAGATGACTCTTCCTGACTCCAGGTCTGCCACACTGCCATTCACTATGCCATCTATCTGCCCCACTTTGAAGATAGGGAAATTTAATTTCTCTCCCTGCACAAGTCCGTTGACTTGCACAGGGTAGGCACACGAACATTTGTTGATCTCAGGGTGCTAACAAACAGGAAATCAGAATCGTGTTTCCAAGCTAACGTTAGTCCCAGAAGAGAGCAAGAATAGGAGTCAGCGTCATGGTTCAAGTTCATATGCTGGAATAGAATAGAAGCAGAGATGGGGGGGACAAGAGTGACTTCAGTGGTAGCCCTCTCTTGTGGTCTCTTCTCCATCTTCTCCAGGTCCAGGTCAATCAGTCAGGCAGTTAGCAAACTTTATTGAATTAGCAAAAGTTACTATGGGCAAAGGAATGTGATTCAGATAGACTTTGGCTTAGTTTGGTTTTCTTTTTCCTTGGGGCAGTTTTGATTCTTATCCTGCAGTTGAAAAACAATTATCCGAAGGGAGAGAATATTCTGCATGCTTTCCTGACTTAGGGTTCTGTTTGGGACTTGGGGGTTGTTTTAAAGATGGTGGCCTCGAGCAGTTTTGTGAAGAGCACCCAGGCTTTAGACTCAGAGACTCTGGGTTTAGTGATCGATGCCATTTTATTGATGAGTTCCCCCCTCCCTCATTTTACAGGTGAAGAAATTGAAAGGTGAATGAATCATCTAAGGTCACTTCCAGATCCATTAGCTGTGTGTGCACCTCTTTCCTAGGCTTGTTTGAGTATCAAGTGAAGATATTCATAAAGTGCTTTGTAACCCTTAACACCTTATACAAATGCTAGCTATTACTGTTAGCCTCTTAACCCTGCTTGCCTTAGTTTCTGCATTTGTCAAATGAGTCGGAGGAGGAAATAGCAAACCACTTCATTGCCAGGAAAACCCCAAATGGGGTCATACAGAGTCAGATACAAATGCAAGGACTTGATGACAAATTATTATTAGTCGTGAGTAGGAAAGCCAAGATGGCTTCTGTTGTTAAATCTAGCATTCTGCTCAGATCATGTTTGTATCATTTGCTGCATGTGTGACTCCGAGCTGGAAGGGACTCATGAAAGACCAAGGGATAATGGATAGGCTGCTTCTATGTTCCATTGGTATCCTTTGGGTGTTAAAAGAAAATGAGGAAGTCTCCCACCTCCCAGAATGTTGGGTGGTTCCCCTCTGGCAGACTTATCTTTCCATATTGACTGATGATGGGTGGGCCAGTGATTTGGGTTGCAGCTCTTTTGTCCCTGGGAATACCCAATACCTCAGACACTTACTAGCTACAGGACCCTAATCACCCCTGTACTTTCTATGCCTCAGTTTCTTCATCTAAGAAGGGATGGAGTTGGGCTCAGCAGCTTCTAAGACTCTTTGATCCTCTGAGCCAGGGGTTGGCAACGTATGGCTCTCGAGCCATGTCTGGCTCTTTTGAGGGCCAGATATGGCTCTTTCTGCAGGAGCCATAAAGTCCATTTTTTTTTTCAGGCGCTGTTACAGGAGCGGCACTGTGAGCACTGTACGGCTCTCATGAAATTACATTTTAAAAAATGTGGCGTTTATGGCTCTCACGGCCAAAAAGGTTGCCGACCCCTGCTCAGAGTCTGAGCATTTGGATGACCGTTGCCTTGCTCTGAGTCTCAGTGTCTTCCTCTGTAAAATTAGGTGAGGGAATTAGATGATTTCTAAGATCTTTTAGAGCTCAGATTCCTCTGATTCCTCAAGGAAAACCTAAAATCAAGCTCATGCCTCCCTTTTTATTGTTTGCTTCACCAGAGGAAAAAAATAGGAGAGTCCATGGTGTGTGTGAGAGGGTGGGCACTATCCAATGGGAAGGTATGCAGGTGCTGGGAGGAGTGCAGATCCCAGGTCTCTTCCAGGCAGTCAGATTTGGGGACTGTGGATGCTTCTGGCCTGCCCTTTCCCAAATGACAATACACTATTATGAGTCTGTGCTGTGTTTCTTCTGCCCCTGAGGAAAAGAGAGCCAATACTTATCTTTGGCATTTTCAAAGATCCTAGTTGGCTAGTTCTTTATTTCCCTTCTGTCTGCCCTGTATTTTCTCATTTCTTTCAGTCTCCTCTATATTAGTGTCCCTCAGCTCTTTATAAATCGTGGTGAAATGATGCTTCATCCAAGAGCACCTCATTGACAGCAGCTGCTTAGAATGCAATTAAGGAAATTTAAGACCCTCAGTCTTTCCTTCTCTTCTGTTTCCAGGCTCAGTCATGACATTTCCCCTTTTTGTTGGAAATGGACAAGTGGTGTGTGTGTGTGTGTGTGTGTGTGTGTGTGTGTGTGTGTGTGTGTGTGTGTGTGTGTGTGTGTGTGTGTGTTGCAGGGTCATAGATCTAGAATTGGGCTCTTCATCCTTCTTATGTCATCTAGACCTTTTGAGTCTTCTCTCCCCTAATTCTTCCACCTGGCAGTTCAACTCTTGCCACTCATTAATGGGAAAGAGAGGGTACAGGGAATATAAAGCGACAAACCAATCGGTGACCTGGGATTTCAAGGAAGTATTAGGAAAGGGACTTTTTGAGTCTTTAAATGTCTCTAGTTAAAGTATTTATAGTTAATCCCAGTTTAAATAGAAGGAATCACTAGATAAGAACTTTTCGTGAGAGTCCCAGGGGGAGAATTATAGTGGATTCTTAATTGGGGAAGTAAGGAACAAGAACTGCGCAAGGGGGAGGTTTGTGTTCCCCACCTCCAATTCCAATTACAGTTGGCCTAGATATCTCTATTGAATCAATCAGAAGTGTACTTGGAGTAGCAGGGGCATCTTTGAGATGTCAAGAGGTGAGAACAAGTCCCAGACACCTCTGTTGAATCAGTTAGTAGAAATATTGATTTTGGAGGCATCTCTCTTTCAAGATAAATCTATATATGCTTGTGGTTCTTATCCTTTTTTTGTGCCGTGAACCCTTTGGGTTTCTGGGAAAGCTCTTCTCTGAATAACATTTTTAAATGAATAAAAGACATAGTATTATAAAGAAAACCAAGTCCATTGAAATAGTGTGCTCTCTCTCTCTCTCTCTCTCTCTCTCTCTCTCTCTCTCTCTCTCTCTCTCCCAATTCGTCTATGTCTGTCTATCTATTTATCTTTCTATCCATCTATGTATGTACCTGTTTATGTATCTTTCTGTGAATGCATGTATACATCTACCCATCTATCATCTATCTAATTATCTGTCCTCTATCTACCATTCATCTGTCCATTTATCTATTTGTCTATCTGGCTGTCTATGTCTTTAGCTGTGTCTGCATCTCTATGTGTCTATCTAGCTGTGTCTATGCACGTATCTATCTACTCATATTGAATAGCTCAGTTCCTGGACCCAAGGCTAAGAACCCCAAATGTGTTTGGGCCATTTCCTGAAGGTCCTTCCCAGGACACTTCCGGTGCCATGTGGAAAGTAATAGTCCTTGTTTCTCCCAGCAGGGGTAGAATTACTAGTCCTGAAGTCACAGAGGAAGCTAGTATTAGGTTCAAAAAATATAATATAGTTTGAGCCTCTTCAGTTCAACATATTTATTATTTAGGAAGATAGGAGAACCATCTTCCAAACTCATTGTCCTCTTTCTTTCTAATCTAGTTCCCTTAATCACTCCTCAAATGGCATGGACTCAAGGCCCTTCACCATCTGGGTTGCCTTCCTCTGGATATGCTCCAGTTTATCAATGTTCTCTTCCAAAAATGTCCTTCCTCAGTTGATTGTTTTCTTTCCAGAGCTGGGAGGGAGAGCTAACATTTTGGATGGCACAGCCAGGAGCCCAAAATATCACGACAAGCTAGAATGTTGGGCCAAATGGAATATGATGAAATTTGATAGGAGTAAATTGCAAGGCTTTACTCTTATGAAGTTAACTTTTTTTTTTTTTTTTTTTTTTTTTTTAATGCAAATCCTCAGCCAGCCTTAGCATTTTGCATGTTCTCTGGGAAGCTATAGAGCCACTGAGGATTTTTTTGGTGGTAGTTAAGATCTTTGAGGGTCAGTCTCTAGGTCACTCTCAATTCAGCAACTATTTATTAATTGCCTACTTAATGTGCTGGGGAACAACTAGAACTTCATTTATAGGCTGTTTTAAAAATCAGCTTCTGAATGCCCTACAAAGATGTGAGCTATTTAGAATGATGAATTTATAATTCCGAAGAATGCATTTTAATGCCATCTATATTATGGACTCATAATTCAGCAGATGTTTAAAAACTGATAGGCATTCTAATGAAATAACTGCATAGTGCAGAAAGTCCCAACCTAGAATAAAACTGATGGGTGACTATCAGGCGTGCTGCCCAGAAGCTGGTGGGTGTCAGCTAATTGTGTTGATTCTGGGCTCAAGAAACTTCCTGGTGCTTACAAGGTCCTACAGACTCTTTATTTTTCTTAAGGATTTTTGTTTGTTTGGTTTTGTTTTATGGTCCAGACCTGTGATTTCACTGGCCTGAAGCCAGTTCTGGTTTTGGAAGCTCCCTCCTTTGATGCTATAGAACAACTCACCAGTAACATATAATCTATTTTTCTTTTTAAAGATTTTCTTCCTTCTTTTTAAAGTTAAATTTATTTTCTTTTATTTTTAAAAATTTTTCCCTTCTTTTTTTTCAAACTTTTAAGCTTAACCAATTAATTAATTAGTTTAGAATATTTTTCCATGGTTAAATGAATTCATGTTTCCTCCTTCCCTCCCCCCCCCCCCCCCGCAGCCAATGAACAACTCCACTGGGTTTTACATGTTTCATTGATCAAGACCTATTTCCATATTACTAATATCTGCACTCAGTGATCATTTGGAGTCTCTATCCACAATCATATCCCCATTGAACCATGTGATCAAGCAGTTGTTTTTCTTCTGCTCCCACAGTTCTTCCTCTGGATGTGGATAGCATCTTTCTCATAAGTCCCTCAGAATTGTCCTGGATCATTGCATTGCTGATAGTAGAGAAGTCCATTACATTTGATTTTACCACAGTGTATCAGTCTCTCTATATAAGGTTCTCCTGGTTCTGCTCCTTTCACTCTGCATCAATTCCTGGAGGTTGTTCCGTTCACATTTTCCTTCTTTTAAAGTTAAAATTATTTTTAAATTTGTTTATTACATTAAAACTATCCAGTTAAATCCCTTCCTCTCTTTCCCTTACCCTTTTGGAGAAGGCATATTTGAGGAAAAAATATACATACATGTATGTGTGTGTATATATACATGTATATACATACATGCATGTATATGTATATACCCACACATACATATTATGTCTTACTTGTTCTATTTCTCAGTTCTTTTTCTGGAGGTGAACACACACAAGTCATTCTCCAAACAACATATCTGTTGCTATATATACTGTTCTCTTGGTTCTGCTCTTTTCACTCTTCGTAAAACAGGCCATTCCCTGTTTTTCCAAAATTAATCTGTGTGTCATTTCTTATAGCACAGCTGTATTCCGTCATATGCCACAATTTGTTTAGCCATTCCAAGCTGATGGACATCCTTTCAGTTTCCAGGTCTTTGCCACCTCAAAGAGAGCTGATACAGATTTTTTAGAACGTAGAGGTTCTTTTCCTTTTCTGCTGCCCAGCTTAGAAAATAAACCTCATAGTGGCATTGCTGGGTCAAAAGGTATACAAGATTTTATAACTCTTTGGGTATAATTCCAGATTGATCTCCCAAATGGTTGGATCAGAGTAGCATACAGTCTTAGGGAATTGGCTGAGGGCAGCTTGCTTAGGATCCCACTGCCCATAGGTGTCAAAGCTGGGACTTCCTACTTGAAGGCCAGCCTCTATCCCATTGCTGCCTGCTTTTAAAAAAGCATTTTCTTGGGGCAGCTGGGTAGCTCAGTGGAATGAGAGTCAGGCCTAGAGACGGGAGGTCCTAGGTTCAAACCCGGCCTCAGCCACTTCCCAGCTGTGTGACCCTGGGCAAGTCACTTGACCCCCATTGCCCATCCTTACCACTCTTCCACCTATGAGACAATATACCGAAGTACAAGGGTTTAAAAAAAAAAAAAAAAGCATTTTCTTTAATTCAGCAAAAGCCCTTTGGAGCTTGCCCAAAGGCAGTGACTTCACCAGCATTCTAATTTCATACTTTTGCATAGAGAGTTCTAGCCCCTGCCTTCAGAATTGGCATCTTTTCTATAAATCGGGGAGGGGATTTCAGCACAGCACCTTTGGGGGGTGGAGGGGAAGCTATTTTTGCTTTTGTCTCCTAATCCTGTAGGAAGAGTAAAAGTTGGCTTTTGGTTGGAAAATCATGGCTATTAATGAACTTTATCTGATGGTTGGTTACCACTCTGGGACTTTTGGTCTACATGAGCACAGTATAAGAGTTGAGAATTGCCTTGATTCCCAAAGAATTCCCTAGGAAGGACCTGCACCCTAAAAGGTTTTTTTTTTTTTTTTTTGGAGGGTGTCCTATTTCTGTTATCTTCTTGTATGAAGGCTTGTTGGGTTTAAGGTCTCAATCAGAAGAGATGAACTCTGTTCTTGAGGCCACATCAGTGCTTACCCTGGATCAAGTCAATTGTCTCTGAGCCTGACCTACTTCAAAGATACCTTAAATATGCTATAAAAACACTAGATATTATTCTTATGGTCATTATCATCATCGTCAAAGCGAGTACCCACACCAATGAGATGGATGGCAAATCCATGGAAGGATCTTCTCACCTAGCTTTTGCTGTCTCTATTTGTTTCCTCAACACCAAAATGCATGTATGCCGAAGAAGAAAATGCCTTGAGAGAGACTTAGCAGAAGCCAAATTCATTCCAAGTGGAAGATGGAATTGTTGCAGAATGATGGCGAAAACTTTAAAGATCTTTGGAGTTCAGAAGAGTGATTCCAGAGACCAGGAAGGAATATCTCTTTCATTCGATTTCCATCCCATTAAGCATCATGTATATTTGTGCATGTAAAATAGTGGAGCAGCTGAGAACTCTCTGTCTTGTGGTGAAATTTATCATCCCCTTTCCCAAATAAACTTAGAGAAGCGATGGGCCAAATCCTCCTCTTTCCTTGATGCCACGGTTGGCTTCCTCTTAGTGTAATGGAACCAGGTTTTCATTCAAAGCCATTTAGGAAGGAGTGAGGGAGAGGAAGCTAAGAGGGAAAGAAACCAAGGTGAAAGAAAGGGGAATTGATGTCTCTGGCCACATCATTTCTTAATTTTATTAAGGGAAGGGAGAAATAGCCTTGATATTTAGCATCCAGTGTACTTATAAATTTTCTCCTTGTTGTTTTGGTTTTATTATAAAAAGTAGATGAAGTTTACAAAAATGGGCTGTGAATAAACTGGATCTTTTTCATGTTTTCATCTAAACCAGGAGATCTTAACCATTGTTGTTTCATGGACCCTTTTAACAATGTGGTGAAGTCTTATCAGCCCCATCTCAGACTACTATTTTTAAAATGCATAAAATAAAATATAGAGGATTATTGAAATTGATTTCTCAGTTTTTTAAGGATGCACACTCTCTGTTCATATCCCTGATTTACATTTTAAGGGTTGTGTACAGTGCTTATCTAAAATCCTCAACTACTCACAGGCCTCTGTCATCACCTTGATTTGGGAGTTTCCTTTATTTATGCAGATGGCATCTATGCCTTCCCATTCTGGGGACTCTTAGACTCCTAGACTCATGGAGCTGAAGCCCTTATTTTGCAGAGAAGGAAACCAAAGCTCAAAAGAAAAATAAGATGACTTGCTCAGTTTACTCAGGTAGTGCCTGGAAAAGGTAAAATCTGAATCCAGATCCTGTGCTTCCAGAGTTAGTGCTTTTTCCATTAGGTTACATCATCATTTGCCCCAGGTAATTCACACAGTATGTTGGCAGCCTTTCTTGTCTTTTTTATGGCTCATTCTGTCTATCTAGTACTTTACAATGGCTTTTAATAATTAATAATAATTATAAAAAACTATTAATTTAAAAAGCACAACAAGGTTTGCTAAGCATTCTATATACACGACCTTCTAGAGCAGTGGTTCCCAAACGTTTTTGGCCTACCGCCCCCTTCCCAGAAAAAACATTACTTAGCCCCCTGGAAATTAATTTTTTTTAAATTTTAATAGCAATTAATAGGAAAGATAAATGCACCTGTGGCCATCACTGCCTCCCTGGATCACTGCAGCACCCACCAGGGGGCAGTGGCGCCCACTTTGGGAATCATTGTTCTAGAGTTATCTTTTATTTACTATCTCTTCCATTAGAATGGAAGCTCATTGAGGATGGAGATTGGTTTTCCTTTTTTCTTTTGTATATCTAGTGCTTGGCACTTACTAAATATGATTGTTGATTGGTTGGTTTTATTTTGTTTTTAAGTCACCCATTTCACAGCATTCCCTTTGTTAGACTCTGGTTGTTCTTATACCATGTAGGTATATTTAAGGGGTAGGAGAAGAAAGGAAGAGTGAAACTGAATCAGAACAGATTATGAAAGGATTTTGCCTGTAAGGAGTGAGGACTCCTTTTGAGTAGAAAGCTATTACCTATGTCTTCCTTCTCCACCCCACCCCAAACCCTTACCTTTTGTCTTAGTGTAAATTCTAAGACAGTAGAGCAGCAAGTGCTAGGCAGTCAGGGTTAAGTGACTTATCCAGGGTCATCATGCAGCTAAGACATATCTGAGGTCAGATTTAAACCCAGAACCTCCCAACTCTAGGCCAAGTGCTCTATCCACTGTGCTGTCCAGCTGCCCCCACCCTATATCTTTCAAAGAAGATGAGGAAATGTTTTGTTTTCAGAGAGTCAGGTTTATTATAGAAGCCTGAAGAAGGGATCCAAGTCTGGGCACTAAATCTTGGGTTAGAAAGAATTTTAAGATGGCCATGATAATTTCTCATTTATATCTTAACAGAAGGAGCCCAATTTTAGATTCATTGGTCTGTGTTCCCAAAACGCATTAGCTCCTATTTAGACTGCTAGCACTGACAGTGAACTTGCCTATATTCTGGGATTTTGAAATGCTTTGGGTGAATCCTAGGGAAGGGTAATAACCACTGGAATCCATAGATGCCTTTGTTTTGTTATTCTTTTACCCATCTGTACCCAGTTGTTGCTTAATAAAGATTTATTGAGTGCACACACAACTTCTTTTCAAAATTTTAAATGTATTTACTGAATCTATGCCCTTGCCTGCTTAGTGAGATTACAGCTTGAAACAAAGATTAAAAAAAGAAGGAAAACAATTTCAGAAAAACAGCCAGTACACTAATTATGTATGGGAGTATTTGTACACCTATAGAACAACCTCTCTACCTCCACCCCACCCCACCCCATATACAATATACTACTTTCTAAAATACTCTGTGTTGGGAGTCTGCAACTTCACTTTCTCCAAGCTCAAAGCAAAAGTCCTTGGGGAGAATTTAAATCCATTCTCTTTCTTCAAATCAGTCATTCACCAAGCACTATTTTTTTTTAAACCTATACCTTGTTGTCTTAGAATGATATGAAGCATTAGTGCCAAGGCAGTTGAGCGAGGCAACTAGGCTAGACAATCTGGGGTAAGTGACTTTCACAGGGTCACACAGCTAGAAGTGTCTGAGTTCATATTTGAATCCAGCTCCTCCAAGCTCCAGGCTTGGCTCTCTATTCACTGAACCTTCTAGTTGCCCCTACTAAGTACCTAGGAAGCACCTATTGTGTTCCAGCTCTGGAGATAAGATACCTAGAACAAAACAAATCAACAAACTAGGGACTGCTATACTAATATGCTAGAATTGTCCTACCCCCTCTTCTGGGGGGAATTTGAGAAAAAGCTCTGAGCTGTTCTTTACTTTTAGAAAACTTAATGCATTTTTATCTTGTTCTTTTATACAATTCCTTTTCATCGATTTCCTTTTGTCATTTTCATTCCAATCAGCATTCTCTTTTAATTTCCTTCTGTGCTTTGTGCTTTTTGAAGGCTTTTCTTTACTTTTCCCCTCCCCTGGTGACTTTCTTCTTTGTCTTGTACTTTTGGTATTTTATCAGAAAGAGAAAAACCAACATAAGAGGATGAGAAATTATTACCATGACCCTAAAAAGGGGGCCAAAGGGGTTCAGATGAAATCTTTTCAGCAGAATTTGAAATAGATACATTTCTTCTTTCCTGCTCATTTGTGAAATTCCACACAGCCCAATACCCCTGGTACTTAATTGTTGTTATAAATAATTTAAACTAAAAATCCTTCTCAATAGAAAAGGGCCATTTTAATTCCTTCCTGGCAAAAATAACTTTCCTTTCACCTACTTTCAGCCCTGAGTAGAAAAGCCAGTTCCCAGCTGATGTAAATGCCCAAATCACAGGTGAGTATCTTTGTTCTTTTGGCCTCCGAAGTGTTTGCCTCTCTTTTGTTCCTTATCTGTCCTAGGAATCCAGGAACACAAATGAAGGGATGCTTTGTTTCCAAGCTAAACACTGAAGTTAATGTTCTATCTGAAAGTCCCTTTCCTGATCCCAGTGCTGGGTGATTGTTTTCCTTTACGAGTAGGGTCTAGGAGGGGGCTTGAGCTCATCGTGGCTCATAAAATAAAGTGGGGGAGCTGTTGGTCCAGTGTGGCCTTGCTGCCTACAATAAATGCCTGGACTGTGCTGGTGGCCTTTGGTAGGGAAGGCCCCACGAGCTTGGAGATTTTGGCTAGCTCTTTAGAGGAACTGGGCTGTTGGGCAAGGAAGAATTTTAATGAAAGTGGACACAGATGACCTAACTTTGGCAGAAAGAATTTTTGTCAACCCTAAAGAACCATGAAAGCATCGGTTATTATTCATCAGTCCCTTCCTCCATTATGCTGTTGACCTCCCATTCAGAGAGCTGAACTACAGTTAAATTTCAGCTATCTAAAAGGGACTTTAGACTTCTTAATAGAGAAGCAAACCCCCTGGATCTTAGATTTAGAACTGGAAGGGACCTCAGAATTCATCTGATCCCATTCCCTTATTTTACAGAGGAGGGAGCTTAGGGTTAGCCTAGGCCGGAGGCATTCAGGGGAAATGATGGAGAGGGGTGACGAACCCAGATCTACCATGGATTCCTGGAAATGCCTGAGGTATTCTACATTTTGACCATTTTTATGTGTCAAGTCAACAATTATTAAGCGCCTACTGTGTGTCAGGCACCCCCCTTACATCCCTCACCTCCTTTCACAGTTATGGAGCATAATGGAGAGTGTAGGGACTAGAATGAGGAATCAGGCCAAATTCAAAACCAGTCTTTGGACCCTTACTACTGTGTGACCCTGGGCAAGTCCTTTAACTTCTGCTTCCCTGCATTTTCTCATTGGCAAAATGAAGAAATAATAGCACCTACTTCCCAGGGTTGTTGTGAGAATCAAATGAGAGAATAATTGTAAAGCACTTAGCGCAGTGCCTGGCACATAGTAAACACTATATAAGTGCTATTAATATTATTGTTTTAAAATTAAAATTAAAGAGGGAACTTAGAGGGGCTAGTCCAATATCTTTATTTTTCCTAAGAAGGAAACTGAGGCCCAGGAAAACTAACTAACTCAAACTCCCACTGTAAGTTGCAGAGCTGAGTTTGGTAGCTAGCTCCTAGTAAATAAAACAAACCCATTAATATGGAAATATGTTTTGCATGAAAACACTGATATAACCTATATCAGACTACTATTTACTGCCTGAGGGAGGGGGAGGGAAGGGAGAGGGAGACAGACAGACAGACAGACAGAGACAGAGAGTCTGAATCACTACATGTCAGAAACAATTGTCAAAAGTTGTTTCTACACATAATTAAAATTCTTTTTTTAAACCACTAAAAACTAAGTCGTATCACTTCGTTCTCAGGCCTTGACAATGCCTCTATGTCTTTTTCATGCTATCTATTTAGTTATTCCTATCAAAGGGGCCCAAGGAGGAGGCGTGTTTTCCCTGAAAAGGAATCCTGTGCCTTTGACCATCACCTTCAGAGTCAAGAATGAAAAGGCACTTTGGAAATAATAGGACGATTGTTTTTTCTTTTTTATATCCCCTTTGTGTGTGATTTGCTCTAGGATGAAATAAAGTAATCTTAACTAAAATATGTAAGTGACCTGTTAAATTCCTTCCATTAAATGTATCAAGTAATGGGAATGCATTGGCGGGACTCCTAGGAAGCTAGATGCCTTTAAAGTTTACTGCCTTACTGTTACAAGTTTTAAGGCTTTTTGTACTGGATGAAAAGGATATTCTTCTATCAAACCCAATGCTGCCTGAGCTTGGAGCTTTCACCAAGCATTTTAGGAAGGGGAGGGGGAGAAATCATCAAACTCCTGATCTCCAAATGGGATTTGTCTGTGAAGTCTGTCTGTGTCTGTCCCCGAGGGCCTTGGGTCCCCCTCCCCCCAATTCCCTCCCCCCAAGCCTGAACAATAAAAACGAGGGGAAAAAACGACTCAGAGTTATAATATATCCAACCTTGTATTGAGACTCAGAGTCCCCCCATATCTGTGACAAGGGGAAGGCAGCCTTCTTGCCACTGAGGTCCTGCTTATTGTAAGCTTTTGGATTATAAGCTTCTTGAAGGCAGGGGGGGGAGAGAGAGAGAGAGACAGAGAGAGAGACAGACAGACAGACAGAGGAAG
The DNA here is from genome assembly GCF_016433145.1 of Gracilinanus agilis. Lineage (NCBI taxonomy): Eukaryota > Metazoa > Chordata > Mammalia > Didelphimorphia > Didelphidae > Gracilinanus > Gracilinanus agilis. Next base: position 30,427,758 of record NC_058130.1, on the reverse strand, counting down.
GGAGGGGGAGAGAGAGAAAGAGAGAGAGAGAAGGAGGGAGGGAGAGAGAGAGAGAGAGAGTGTGTGTGTGTGTGAGTGAGTGTATGTGTGGTATCCTGAGCACTTAGCTAGGTTTCTAATAAATATTTTTTAACTATGACTGACCAGATTGACATTTAAGCAAAAAAGAATTCTTTTGAATGAAATCTGTCATAACCGGAACCATAGGAATCCCTGCAAAGTTTGGGTCTAGGAACAAAAGTGGCAACAGTAGCTATAACAATAATAGCAACAGAGGATGAGCATCAGAAAGAAATGGTCCTGGGAAACGCCATTCCTGGTTGTTATTCTACCATCTTTAATGTCCCATGGACTCTTGCATGAGTGGATAAAATAACCACTTTTTGTAAGTGAGTAAGTTTATCTTCTAGTTCAGTGGCTCCCAAACTTTTTTGGCCTCCTGCCCCCTTTCCAGAAAAAATATTACTTAGCCCCCTGGTAATTAATTAAAAAAAAAAGTTAATAGCAATTAATAGGAAAGATAAATGCACCTCTGCAGCACCCACCAGGGGGCGGTGGCACCCACTTTGGGAATCACTGTTCTAGAGGGTCATTGAAAGGATCCTGGGTCCAACCTCAGGACTGAATATGTACAGTAATGCCTCCTTTCTTTTTTTAACCCTTACCTTCCACCTTAGGATCCAGATTAAGTTTGTTCCAAAGCAGAAGAGAGATAAGGGCTAAGCAATTGGGGTTAAATGACTTGTCCAGGGACATTCACACAGCTAGGAAGTGTTTGAGACCAGATATGAACCCAGGTTCTTTTGACCCCAGGCCTGACTCTATCCACTAGCTGCCCCCCACAATTCCTCCTTAAACCTGGGATGGAGCACATAAGCTAGTAAATATCAGGGGAGGAATTTGAACTCAACCGCAGAGTTGAATCCCCCCCCCCCCCCAAATCTAGCATGCTTGGAGTAGGCACATTGCTACATAGGTAACAGGTTTGAAACTTGTAATAAAGTTTCATACAGCTATGGTTACAAACTCTAGAAGGCTACTAACTAGTGTAAGTAAATTTTAATGGTTTGACTAAAATATATGAAGACTATAAATAATAATGGTGGTCACTGATTCAAAGTATTATTGCTCAAAGTCAAAATGACTTTAATAGCTTTTATTTACAAAAGAGGTGGAAAGAGTGAAAGCAGAGAAACACAAAAGGGTAGAGAAGACATTAGCCTATCTAACTAAATATTGCTCTGGTGCTCAACTCAGCCAGGACTTGTTGACCTTCAACTGGAATTAAACTCTCCAGAAGACAGGAAGGGACAGCCAGCTGTCCGCTCTCCCAAGTTCCCTCTAAGAGGCAGGTCAAGACAATGACTTGAGCTGAAGGTGACTCCTGAGGCTGACTTTATTCCTTAAGCTGACCTTCTTCTTCTTTTTTTTAACTTTTATTTCTAGAAAATTTTTCTATGGTTACGTGATTCATATTATTATTCTCCCCTCCCCCCCCCCCATAGCCAATGCACATTTCCACTGCTTTTAACATGGGTCATCAATCAAGACCTATTTCCATATAATTGATAGTTGCATTGAGGTGGTCATTTAAAGTCAATATCTCCAATCATATCTTCACAATTTAGTGAGGTACTAAGTAGGGGTACTTAAGTTATTGTTAACCAAGTGTTAACTCAAAGTAGACAAAGGGAATAAAGGATTCCCTTTCACAAATGTAAACTCAGAATAGACAAAGAGAACAAAGAATTCCCTTTTCACTGTAGTCTACCAATTTTGTATGCCTGTGGGTCTGTGTATATGTGTGTTTATACAACTACTTATCAAATTAGAAACTGTGTTCTTGAGGAAGGATAAGGAACTGGAAGCAATGGAGGCTCAAGAAGGCTTGCTAAGATGTTCCTTGAAGGCCTAACCCCAGCTCAGCTCCCTAGACCTCCTGTAAAATTGGCCATATCAGGGTGTCAGCCTGTTTTGAACTATGTGGACTTACCCCTGAGGGCAGGGAGGCTGCTCCCATGGTATCAGCTCCTAGGCAAGGCTGAGGCAGTAGCAGGTTAATTCTTTGCTTGAGTCCCTTGCTACTCTAGCTGCCTATTGGATACCGGGCACCATATAGCTGACCTGGGGGATTTGTCCCATCAGCCCTAACCTGGAAAGGCTGAGAGAGGGTCACAGTTTTCAGGCTAGAAGGGACCTGAGGGGTCACCTCGTTAATTTTATAGATGAACAGACTGGGACCCAGAGGAAGAAATGGTTTACCCAAAGGCACTTTGCTTTAAAGTGGGAGACGTGGATTTGAAACCAGATGTCTCCTGGCCCAGTTGTGTGTTTTTTCCACAATAAGACCCTTCCTTCCTTTATAACCTGAAGGAATGTCTTGCTGTACCTGGCAGGAATCTCTTAACCGAGAGCAGGAAATGTGGGAGTTCTCCACCCAGTTCTGACAGACAGGAGTAAAAGGAGCAAGCTAGTGGAAGTCTAACAACTTATTTAGTTCTCAGACAGACTGGGTGGGTAGATTCAATGTTTGAGGTTTGGTGGGTGTTTTTTTTTTTTTAAGTTTTTCCATTTATAATGATCACTAAATATATGCAGGTGATGGAAGACTCAGCTGGCCTTTTGGCATTTCTCTTTCAATCTCTTTGCAGAATAGAAAAGAATTATGTCACATGTAAGAAGAATTTACAGTTTTTCTAATCCATCCCAACAGGCATTTATTAAGCACCTACTATGTGACTATTGCTTACTTGTTTAGTCATGGTCAACTCCATATCCCCATTTGGAGTTTTCTTGGAAAAGTTATTGGAGTTGTCTGCCAACAGGGTTAAGTAACTAGCTCAGGGTCATACAGCTATGAGTAGCTGAGGCTAAATTTGAACTCAGGTTTTTCTGACTCCAAGCCTGGCACTCTATCCAGAGCATTACCCACTATGTGATGGACATCTCTGTAGATCTCTGTAGTGGGTCTTCTATGTAGTCTTGGAGCCAAAATAAACAGTTCCCCAAGTTCCAGTTTTAACCCTTCCTGGCTTTATGTCCCTGGGCTAGTCACAATGTTTTAGTGCCCCAGACAACTTTCTAAGACTCGTATTTCAGAGAAGGTGCCAATGACTTGACTTGGTAGGTGGGAGGCTCCTTTTTTGGGAATTCTGAGTACCACAGCCCCATCCCTATCCCTGCATGCTAGTCACCAGGGGACAACAGTCTAAGCCTTAAGGGAGGAGGATACAAAATAGAAATGGATGAAGTGTTTCTTGTTTTATTGGTATAGGAACTCCTGGTATGGAAACTCCTTCTCCTGATGTGTCAGCTCTCTGATAACTTATAGTCTTTAGACTAGCCGCCTTTCTTGCAAGATCTGCTTCCCCCATTTCCCCCCAGTGTTCCGGAACTGATGTTACTTGCTTGATGTGCTTTCAAGTCAGTGTAAAAGGCAGGGTGGAGACATGGGCTTTCTGACTCCAAGGCTAATAACCTTTTATCGGCCAGGCCACATGATGTCTCAGACAGACACTGAAATGAACATGTGTGATGTTTGGGGAGGTATCAAGTTCTCATAATCAAGGGGAGATCCTGAACTGAGCTTGGAAGGAAGTTCGGGATATAGTAGGCGGAGGGGAAGAAGGAGAGTGTATTCTATGCATAGGAAACAGCCTGTTCAAAGGCACAGGGGTAGGAGGTGGGACCTTGAGTTCTGTGAATAACATTGTTTAGTGGAGATCTCCATTTTCATTCATGTGGGTATTCTTCCCACTGAGACACATCCCATCCCTTGTACAGTTTCTCATCATGTACCATTCTTATCCATATCCTTCTGAAGACTCACCATGCCAAATGCATGCCAAGTGCTGGCGGTCTTTCTCAAGTGCTTTTGAATATCTCAGAGATAAAAATGTACCACATGGACTGTCTGGTCTGGGATTATGGGATCAGAGCTGGCAGGGGCCTTCTAGGTCATCCAGTCTAACCCCCTCATTTAGGAGGAGGGACCTGGGTAGCAGAGCATTGATGTCACTTGCCTAAGGTCCCAGACAGAGTATGTGGCCATGCTCAGAATTTTTTTTTAAGTTTTTATTTTGAATATTTTCCCATAGTTACATGTTTCATGTTCTTTCTCTTTCCCCAAACCCTGCAAACCCCCCTTAGCCAATGCACAATTCCATTGGGTTTTACATGTATCTTTGATTAAGCCTTAATTCCATATTATTGATAGTTGGACTAGAGTTATCATTTAGTGTCTATAATCCCAATAATATCCCCATCAGCCCATGTGTTCAAGCAGTTGTTTTTCTTCTGTGTTTCTCCTCTCACAGTTCTTCCTCTGAATGTGGCTAGTTTTCTTTCTCATAAAAGTCCCTCAGCCTTTCTCTAGATCCTTGCATTGCTGCTAGTAGAGAAGTCCGTTATGTTCGATTTTACCACAGTGTATCCGATTCTGTATACAATATTCTCCTGGTTCTGCTCCTTTCACTCTGCATCATTTCCTGGAGGTTGTTCCAGTTCACGTGGAATTCCTCCAGTTCTTTATTCCTCTGAGCACAATAGTATTAAATCACCAACAGATACCACAATTTGTTCAACCATTCCTCAATCAAAAGACATTCTCTCATTTTCCAATTTTTGCCCATTTATCATTTGGGGGACATGCTCAGAATTTTTCAGAATTTGGAAACCAGTTTTTGTTGTTGAGTAATTTTCAGTCATGTCTGACTGTGTGATCCCAATTGGGGTTTTCTTGCCAAAGATACTAGTTTTTTGCCATTTCCTTCTTTTGTTCATTTGACAAATGAGGAAACTAAAGCAAACAGGATTAAGTAATTTGTCACAGGGTCATTGTAACTAGGAAGTATCTGGGGTCAGATTTGAACTCAGGTTTTCCTGACTCACTTTTTGACACTTTGTCCATTGCACCACCTCCCTGAGACCAGTTTTTCTGACTCATTGTCAGAATGTTCTGCCCATTGTACCCCACAATTCATCCCTCTTATTCTATTCTCTCATTCCTGATACATGACTTTTTTGTTTGTTTGTTTGCAAACTCATATCCTAAAGGAAGATTTTAAAGGAAGGAAATGAACACTTATTAAGCACCTTCTGAGTGCCAGTCCACTAGTACTGCCTGTCTGGCCAGTGCCATCTCAGACACAGCCAGGTAAATACATATTTTTCATCCACATTGTCTTTGAAGTATAGATGTTAGAAGACTCTAGGAACATAAGATTTAGTACTAGGATGGAGCTATAGATGTGAATCAGCTCACTAGCCTTCTAGAAATCAGGGGACTGTTTTGCTTTGGACTTTGTATCGTTACCCAGTATACTGCCTAGAAAATTTGTTATTCAGTCATGTCTAACTCTTCATGACTTCAAGGACCGTACTGTCAATGGAGTTTTCTTGGCAGGGATACTGGAGTGGTTTGCCATTTCCTTCTCCAGTGGATTAAGGCAAACAGAGATTAAGTGAGTTGTCCAAAGTCAACATAGTAGGTATCTGAGACTGGATGGGAACTAGGATCTTCCTGACTTCAGTCCTAGCACTATGTCCACTGAGTCAACCTTGCTGCCATGCCTGGAAAATAGTAAGAACTTAATAAATGTTTGTTGTTCGATTGATTGATTGATTGATTGATAAAGGGGACTTAGAGATCATGTAATCCTGCCTTTTTGTTTTATAAAGGAGAAAAACGAATCCTGGAAGAGGTTAAATGACTTGTCTAAGGACTCATAGTCAGTGAAATAGTCAGAGTTTGAACCCTAGGCTTCTAAATCTAGCTGTCTTTTTTTTTTCCTCCTTAAAACTCTTACCTTCCATCTTAGAATCAATGCTATGTATTGATTCCAAGGCAGAAGAGCAATAAGGCTAGGCAATGGGGGTGAAGTGACTTGCCCAGGGTCACATAGCTAGGAAGTGTCTAAGGACAGATTTGAACCTGGGACCTCCCATCTCTAGGCTTGGCTCTCAATCTACTGAGTCCCCCAGCTGCCCCCTAGCTGTCTTTCCCTGGACTCTCATATTGTACAAGATATAGATAGTATAACAAGGTCAGGTATATATAATAAGAGACAATGTTCTTGCTTTGGGGCTTATTAGGAAATCAATCCTGACAGCTCCTTTATTCACCAGAATAGGTGATTGGGGAGAAACTAAGGGCTGTGGTGCTATGGGGAAAAAATTAAAAGCCTTCCCTGATTTCCTACTTCCTTTCTGGAGGTGTTCTTTCTTTCTTCATACCTACCATAATATTTTGCTTATACCTTTTGAGTGGTAATGGCCATATCCAGCCATTGTTTTCTAGCTATCTGTGGTTGCATCTTCTTTTTATATATTAGATTGTAAACTATTTGGGGATAAGACCTATATTCAGTGACTCCATTATGTAAATAATAACAACAACTAAAAGACACCTGAACTGGGACCAGTTGCCATGACGAATTATGGGCCAGGACCAAAGGTGACAAAAAACACATTCCTCCTCTCAGTGGATAAGGGGGCTGGAATGTTGGATCACTCCACTGGCCAGTTTACCTTGACCCTTTTTCTTTGCCACAAGAAAGGGTTTAATAGGGACAAGGGCAGGGGAAAAGCACATTTTTCAAGTGAATTTCCAAATTCATCCCAAATGCAATGAAATAAAAAAGGGGCTAATTTTTTAAAAATTAAGGATGCATCTCAAACCCCCCCCCATTTTTTTTGTACACCTTTCCTTCTGTTTTAGTGTCAATTCTCAGACAGAAGATTGTCAAGGGCTAGGCAATCTGGGTTAGATGGTTTACTCAGGGTCACACAGCTATGATGTGTTTGATGCCAAATTTGAACCCAGGCCCCTCCAACTCAAGGCCTGGCTTTCTATTCATTGTGCTACCTAGCTGCCCCCTTAATCCTTTTTCTATCCTTCCCAGTGTCTACTCTAAACCAATGTCATTCATATAATATACACTTAAGGGGCAGCTGGGTAGTTCAGTGGATCGAGAGTCAGGCCTAGAGATGGGAGGTCCTGGGTTCAAATCCGGCCTCAGACACTTCCCAGCTGTGTGACCCTGGGCAAGTCACTTGACTCCCATGGCCCACCCTTACCACTCTTCCACCTATGAGCCAATGCACAGAAGTTAAGGGGTTAAAAAAATAATAATATACACTTAATAAATGTTTGCTGAGTGGGCAATAGGTGGCTCAGTGGATTGAGAGCCAAGTCTAGAAAAAGGAGGTCAGTTCTGTGTTCAAATCTGGTCTCAGATACTTTTAAGCCCTGTGATTCCAGATAAGTCACTTAACCCCACTTGCCTATCCTTTACTGCTCTTCTGCCTTGAAACCAAATCTTAGTTTTAATTCTAAGGCAAGAAGTTAAGGTTTAAAAAAAATGAATGCTGAATGATTGAATGAAGGTCTTATGGCTATGCAGAATTATTACCCAGAATCATCAAAGCATGGTTTTAAGGTTGCTTTAAATTCTAAGGATACTAATCCAGTTACTAACATTTGCAATAATAATTGCAAATAGAGGTATAAAGCTCCAGGTGAAGAGTGGGTTATTCATTTGGAAAAGGTTATTGAGATGTTCCACCATCTTAGAAATACTGCAATCTCTTGCTGACAACAGATTCTCCTTACTTTCCACCTTCTTAACTAGGATTTTTTCGTGGGTTACCATGGCTAAAAAAAAATCAGGATGGCTGCCATATTGTACCTTTAGAGGGACTTCCGCAATGGCATGGTAGACCTTTTTTTTTTTTTTTTTTTTTAAGTCCTTACTTTCCATCTTAGAATCAATAATCTATATTGATTCCAAGGCAGAAGAGAGGAAAGGACAAAGCAAGGGTCAAGTGACTTACCCAGGGTCATACATCCAGGAAGTGACTGAATCTAGATTTGAACTCAGGTCCTCCAGTCTCTTTATTCACTGAGCCATCTTGCAGCCTCTGATGGTAGGATTTTTTGAGTATTTACGAGAATTTGTAACTGAGGGAAAGTGGATCTCACTCCATAGTTTAGGTCTCAACCTTGCTGCTTTTCTTCTGGTGACTTACTTTATTTTTATCCTCTGTCTGGGATGGGGCTTTTTCCAAAGCCTCTGAGCAGAGAGTGTACCCAAGGGAAAAGGGGGTGGAAAGAATGTGACCCTCTCGTCTGTCTTTGCCGACTGAACTGTTTTTTGAAAGTTATAATTAACCTCAGCTTCTATATGACCACATCTGCCCATCTTTTAGCTTCTTCTAGGCCCTAGTGCTTGGGACTATTTGATTCCTTTACCTAATGATGACTCAGGCATGCCTGATGATGGCTGAGCGCCCATGGGCATCCCTTAGCAGGGGATCAATCTCCCACGTGGCTTCCACTTGCTTTTGAAGCAATTGCTTATCTCTCTGGTCTTTCAGCACTTGGGAGAAATGTGTTGCTTCTTCCCATGAGGCACCAGGAGACTCGGTGACTCATTGGAGGTCACCCAGCAAGTCTGCCAGGGTGCAACCCATTCTTTGCCCCTTTAGCTCATCTGCTTAAAGGCTTCCTTAACTTTATGCTTTAACACACACACACACACACACACACACACACACACACACACACACACACAAAATTGTATATGCAGTCATAGGAAGGTGATGAGTTATTTCTTCTGTGCTCTGGGCAAGAAACTTCACCTCAGTTTCCTCACCTGTAAAATGAAGGGAAATGGATTTGTTGGCTTCTAATCTCCTATCTAGCTCCAAATCTATGATTTTATTTTTTTTAAAACCTTTGCCTTCTATCTTAGAATCAATACTAATGATCAGTTCTAAGGCAGAAGAGTGGTAAGGGGTAGGTAAGGCATTGGGGTTAAGTGACTTGTCCAGGGTCACATAGCTAAGATATATCTGAGGCCACATTTGAACCCAGGACCTTCTGTTTCCAGGCCCAGCTCTCTTTTCCACTGGGCTCTCTAGCTAGGTCTAAATTTATATTCTTATAATCGGATGTACCCAGATTTGTAATCCTCAGATCAGAGGACATATGTGAATCCTAAATTGATACCACGGCATTTAAAGAAGTAATTTGTCTTGCATTTTCCAGCAGCATAAGAGCTTTAAACCTTTTTTGGGAGGGCAGAACCTTAAAGCTTAGGAATGCCTTCTCAGAATGCTATTTTGTTGCCCACATTCGCAAGAGAAAGAAATGCCAAATTTTGTTTAGAGATTAGCGAAAATAAAGATGCTACTTTTACCCTTCCAAGTTCATGGACTTGGATTCTAGAAGACCTGGGTTCAAATCTCACCTTAAGATTCTTATTAGTTTAGTGGCACATTGAACCCTAATTGCCTATCCTTTACCGGTCTTCTGTCCTAGAGTTGTCATTAGTGCAGAAAATAAGGGTTATGAAAAGATTCTTATTAGCTCTGTGACCCTGGGCATATCACTTACCTTACAAACATAAAAGGAGGAAAATAACACCTGCAAACCTGATTTCACCAGCCCAAAGAAGATAATGCGTATGTAATATTTTACGATCTTTCAGGGGCTACAGAAATTCTATTTATTATTTTTGTAAAACCCTTCTCTCTCCTGGCTTCTTGTGCGTATCGTGCCGAGTATTCAGGGAGATTCTAGACCCCTTGAAGTCAAGAATCACTATGTTCCCTCCTTCTTTTGTAACCTCCACAAGGATTAGCACAGTCTGTACTGTACTGATTTTTAAAAGTTATAATTAATGTTTGCTTTTTTTTTTTGTGTGTGGCAAGATTGGCTAATCTTTCAGCTCAGCCTAGGCTTAAGAGCTTGGCAGGGCTCATGCCATTTACTTAATGATGGCTCCGGTAATATTTGATGATGGCTGAGCCAATCTAGGTGCTCAGTTCCTACTTGTTGAATTCTCTGATTGTCTCATGTTCCTTTAGGTGGTGACAGGCTACTGTCCCTGGATAATGACTAAAATCATGGACAAGGGCTAGGGCGAATCCTTCTGAGGAACTGAGTGGGGATTGATTGGGATAATTGAGGATATGATTTTGTTGATGTCGCTTCAGGGGAAGGATCACAGACAGACTCATCACTAGCCATTTTGACACCAGGGGCAGAAAGCAGGCAATAAAGCCTCAGATCAGCTGTGATTCATGAAAATAATGTAAGGAGTAACTAAAAAGTGTGTAAATGAAATCTAAAAGGCAATTAGGTGGAAAGAGGAACTAGGTGTGGTAGCAGTTTTTACTTTGCTGAAGGAGTCCATGTGTTAAGTTGTTGGCACCTTCTGAATTTTGGGCCCTTGAACAAAGCTTTGATTGCCTTACCCTGGTTACTGCTCTGTGTCTCCGTTCAGAAGTGATCTTCTTCTTCTTCTTCTTCTT
>NC_058130.1:30386695-30407441 GCF_016433145.1 Gracilinanus agilis | reverse complement strand
CCTAAGAACCCCTGTTCTACCCTTTCTCTATCCCCAAACTTGTAGGTTTAAAGCTGAGAGGGAACCCCAAGTGCAGGTAGCCCATCCATCTTCCTTTACACATATGGAAACTGGCCCTGAAGGGAAGTGACTTGACCCAAGTCACCTGGCTTGCAAGGATTTGAACTTAGGTCTTCCCAGCTCTAAGTTTAGCATTCTGTCCAGTGAGCCCACCTGAAAAGGAAGGGTGATCTGGGAGGTCTGTCTTTCTGGCAATTTGATTCATAAAAACAGTGTTTCTTTGGAATTATCCTTAGGAATGTCAATTTTGCATTGGATTAGTTTTGGGACCCAATCTCTGATTTTTACAGCGAATGAAAGCTGAAATTGTTGAGGATTCTAAGTGTCTCGAGTTAAAAATTCACTCGCAACTTTTTATTTAATTTTTTTTAAAACATTATTTTTTTTTCAGTTTCATGCAGAAACAATTTTACAACGCATACCCGGCCACTCCCCCCAGCACTAAGGCTTTAAAGGATCTATGGGTTATACCAATAATAGCAACATTTTAGCTATTTTTCAGCCATCAACAAAAATAGAGTGACCTTTTCAAGGCTAACCATGGAATTTCTTCCTTCTTTCTAGGTTTTCCCTCTTTATGAATTTGCAACAGAAATAGAATTTGTGACTCTGAAGGTGGAGATGCAAATCCCCGTCTTGGAACCTTCCTTTGTACATTTCCAGGCTTGACTTAAGTCTTGGGGTCATAGATAAGGCTTTTAGGTTCCACCTGGTCTGACTCTCTTCCCCCAGCTTCACTTTACAGAGAAAAAAATTGACCCAGGTCATTTTGCTTAGGTCCAGGTTTATAATTTGAACTCAGACCCTCAGACTCCAAAACCAGCATCCCTTCCACTACATTATCTTGCCACTAAAGACTATGGAAATCTTCAGGCACAATAATGACCAGAAAAATGATCTTCCAGATCATTCTTCCCTCCTTTTCCCTGTATGCCGCCTGGGGGAGGGGGAAACACCGAATTTGGAAATTGGAAGTTTGATTCTCTATTCCCAGGAGTCAGGGGTTAAGTTTTTTTATTATGAAGCCAAAATAATATATATATTTTTTAAACCCTTAACTTCTGTGTATTGGCTCCTTGGTGGAAGAGTGGTAGTTGTTTTTTTAAAAATTCAAAACTGTGTATTGGCTCCAAGGCAGAAGAGTGGTAAGGACTAGGCATGGGGGTTAAGTGACTTGCCCAGGATCACACAGCTGGGAAGTGTCTGAGACCAGATCTGAACTTAGGACCTCCCATCTCTAGGCCTGGATTTCAATCTACCTGTTTCCTAAAAGATTATTTAAAAAAATTACTTGGTATCTACTTTATAAAGACTTACCTCTCTGTACCTTGTATACCCTCCCTCCCTCCCTCCCTCCCTCCCTGCCTCAGAAGAGAAGCTCCTCGAGGGCAGGAACTGCCCAGATCTTTTTATCTTTATTCTCTCTAATAATACTGTACCCGGCACTCAGTAGCCACTTAATAAAATGTGTTGAGTTGTCCAGTAGATGCATTTATTACTAGATTTAGCAAGCATTAATGGTTAAGAGCCTAAGTGCATTTTAGATGGTTAATTCAAAGACCATTTTATGACTCTAGTAATTATAAATGGAGTCATAGCTCCGCTGGCCCTTTCACCTTAATAAATAGCATTGACTTTCGTTTATTTCAGCTGGGTAAATTTCACTGAAAAGGGAAAAAAATGAGAGAAATGAATCTAAAAAGTAAATGGAAAGGCCGGTTACATTAATCAATGAATCAACAAGTATTTATTGAGCACACAAATGAGATAACAGAAGGGAAAGCACTCTGTAACCACAGACATCTGCTGGTGCTCCTGGAGTGCTTGTTATTATTAGCCCGGTCCTGGGAGAGATGCTCTGGGCTCTCCGCAGAAATGTCAGACAGGATCCTGGACCTTTAGGAGGTTCTAGTCTTTCGGGAGGAGGAAGGAGGCATTTCAGCCTCCCAGCCTGACCTGGTTTTGCTCCTAGAAAGTGAGGCACTGAAAGCAGGGACTGTCAAACTGTGCCTGAAGGCACCCTGGGAGTGGTGAGAGTCAGAACTCTCAGTATGGATTTGAGGCTTGGCCATGCCAGCCCCCTGGGCTTGTGGACTTCACTCAAAAAGGTGCTAAAAGTGAACCAAGGCTGGGAAGCAGCTCCCTTCCTCCTTTCCCTCCTTCTCCTCTCTTTCTCTTTCTCTGTGTACCCACACCTGCCTGGGACTCGTGTGGATGTAGATAATCGCTGCTTCCTAATAAATGCTAACATTTCTACAGCGAAGCATTTTAAATACATCCTCTCATCCGATTTGATTTCATTTGAGCCTTCTATCAGCTCTGGGAGATCCATGACCCTCATTTTACAGATGAGGAACCAAGGCAGAGAGAATGTAAATAATTTGCCCAAGATGAGAAGCTGAGGCAAGGATCTGAATTCAGATTTTACCTCTAAGTCTCTCTGATACTCCATCTATTCTGATTACTAGCTGCCTTAGATTTATACAGGGGATCCTGAAAGACTTACTTACATTAAAATGGCACTAAGACTTTTGGGACAAACTACATGTTTCTGTACATGTTTTCCTTTCCACTTTTTAGGATCAACCATATAGCATGGATCCTATGGTTTAGGATCAACCATATAGCAAGGGAGTTTACTGTTGTTTACTACTTGTGATCTCTAACTCACACTTTCATTTGATAAGACTATGGAGACCTAGAATTACAAGGCAGAAATTGTTGCCAATAATTTTTATATTTGTTGTGTAGTTTTAAAGAAACCAACAAACCAACCTGTTATGTCTAGTATTGAATTAGATTCTCTTTCACAAGCCCTTTAGAGGGGGATTGGCTTTAGAAACTGTGAAATTCATTTTTGTTTTCCCCTAGTACAATTCCTTCATTTAATTTTCTCCCACCTTTTATGTAGATGTTATTTTGCATCTTGGTACTTTCCCGTTATTTCCCCCTCTCCCAGACAGACAGTTAAGCAAAATCTCCAGACAGAACAATTTTGGCTGGCAGTATGTTCGAGATGTTGTTCACCTCCTTTCTGTGAGAGGAGAGGCAGGTATATTTCAATCCCCTTTTATTAGAACTGAGATTGTTCACTGCAGATAGCTGCCTTTTGGTGTTTTCACTGACATTGTGTATTTTCCTGTTGGTTTTGCTTTTTTCACTCTGTATCAGTCCAAGCAATTCTTCCTATATTTCTCTGAATTTGATCTAGTTCATCTTGTAATCAATCAGCAAAAGAGAGTTTAATTCTCTCTTCATAATCTTACATATTAAAGCAGCTTAGATTTTTGGTTGAGTGACTGTCAGAATCAGAACTCAAACCCAGTTCTCCAGGCTCCAGATCTTTCCATCACATCACACTGGCTCTAGTCCTACCTTCCAGTTCAGTCCAGGGTGGGAAATGCAGTCATTCTTAGTGGATGTGTAAGGCCACAAGGGATTGGTGAAGGGTTGGAATTCCTGGCTGCAGATTCATGGGGGATAGGATAATAGAAATTTTGACCTCTGGAAAAATAATTCTCTTCTTTGGGAATTAGTGAAAGCATTGAATAGGATGGAAAGCTGAGAGTTCTAGAAATACACCAGGGAGTCCTTTTTTTTCAGATCTAGAACTTGTTGATTTTAATATGGAAGTGGTGGGTAAAGGCGTCATTATACATTTTTTAAACTCTTACCTTCTATTTTAGATTTCATACTGTTTCTAGGGCAGAAGATTGGTAAGGATCAGGCAATTGGAGAGAAGTGACTTGCCCAGGATCATATAGCTAGGAAGTATCTGAGGCCAGGTTTGAACCCAGGACCACCTGGCTCCAGGTATGTCTCTTTTTCCACTGAGCCACCTTGCTGCCCCAAGCCAATATATATTTTTTGATGATGACCCAGCCTCTCTAGGGGCTGATGGTTTGTTCTGGGGTTTGGGTCTTTGAATTGTAGAAGAACACATGGCCAACTGGGAGGCAGATTTGATCTCATCCCTGTGAGGAAGACTGTGTTGGCTTCCAGTACAATGGAGACTGTCAAAAGGCTGCTGAAAGAGAGTAGTTGGAATCTAGAGGATCAAAGGCTGGGAGTATCTGAGAGGCCACTTCAGGCTGTATTCCTTTATTGGAAAATAGAACCCTCAGGTATAAGAGATTCAGTATTTCTGAGCCTTTCTATAGCCTACCTTTTCATCTCCAGTTACTCCTCAAAGTTACTGGAATGTAGACTTCTTTAGGTCATACTTCTATTTTCTTTGCGTCTTTCCCCTAGTAAGTGCTTATTAATTCTCTGTGAACTGTTGGCTTTAATTTGGTTGAATTTAATTTGATTGGGTGGCTTGTAAAACAATAGCTTTAAGGAACTTCGATTAGCTACAGCTTCCTTGTTGTCCAGAGGTTAATTTGAAGGAAGACCTTGTTACTACTGTACCTGAGATTGAGTTTTCTCATCCATTAAATGGGACTTTAAAAGCTGATTCCTCACCAGGTTGTTAGGAGGAACAAATGGATTATTTATTTATTTTTTTTAATAAACCCTTCTTTATGTCAGACTCAATACTGTGTATTGGTTCTAAGGCAGTAGAGCACTAAGGACTAGGAAATGGGAGTTAAGTGACTTGCCTAGGGTCACATAACTAGGAAATATCTGAGGTCAAAATTGAACCCAAGACCTCCCATCTCTGGCTCTAAATCCACTGAGCCACCTAACTGCTCCCAGATTATTTTTTTTAATTTAATTTTTTCCCAAGATTACATCAGTTCAATTTTTAATAATTGTTTTCTGATTTTGTGATCCATGTTCTTTTTCTCCCTCCTTCCCTTTCCCCCTCCCAAGACTGTAGGCAATGCGATATAGCTTAATACATATGTTATCATATAATACATCTTTCCGTGTTCATCATATTGTGAAAGAAGACACATCTCATTTATAGCAGAGGAAAATTCATGGAGGAAATCAAGTGAAGCATGGCATGCTCCAGTCTGCATCCAACCTCTGTCAGCTGTGGTGGTGGCGAGCCTGCGCTGTCAAGAGGCTCTTTGAGTTGTCATAGATCCTTACCTCATTGATAATGGTTAATACCTTCACAGTTGACCATTGTATTGGATCGATTGGATTACCCATGTCAAGTGCAAGCCTTTTGTTACCTTTTTAATGCCTGTACACCATTTTCTAGTCTTAAAAGCAGTCTATCCAGTGTCACCATGTGTCCTGAATCACTGAACTTCTTTGATTAAGGTGGCAGCTGAGATCCAACAAAGAGAAATAGCTTTTGTGTTCACAGGACAACTTAGTGATTCCAGACTAGAATCTAATTCTACTGATTTCTAATTCAGTGATTTTCTTTTCTTTTCTTTTCTTTTCTTTACTTTCTTTCTTTTTTATTTTTTTGTCCCCTCTCGTCACTCTTCAGCTCCTGCCACTTATGTACTTGCTCCTTTGCCTCTGCCTAGGTTATGTACGTTCCTGGGCTCCCAAGTTGGTGTACCCTGGACAGCGCTCTCCAGTGCAGCCCCTGGAGGGCTTGCCTTAGTAGTGGTGCAAAGAAGGTTGGACTGGGAATTAGAGGATTTGATGAGCAGTTTAGGAGATGGTAATGGAGACAGGAGAGTAGAGCCTGACATTACAGTTGTCCTTTTGTCTTGGCATTTTAATAGGTTTGAGCTTGTAACTCTGAATCAAAAGAAAGCAACATCTGGTGTCTCTTAGTTCCAGTTTGGGGTGATTATAAAAAGGTTACTTCTCCGATCATCCCCTTCTTGTTGGATTGGATGAAGGCTTCTTGAAGCTATTTCAGCTGACCAAACATTTATTTATTTATTTATTAGGAAAAAAAAAAAACACCTTATTTTCTGTCTTAGAATTGATACTAAGTATTGGTTCTAAGGCAGAAGAGTGGTAAGGGTTAGGCAATTGGGGTTAAGTGACTTGCCCACAGTCATACAGCTAGGAAGTATCTGAGGCCAGATTTGAAGCCAGGTTCTCTTGACTCCAGGCCTGACTATCCACTGAGCCCCCTAACTGCCCCTTGGCCAAACATTTACAAGGTCTCTATTAAGTTCAAGGTTTTGTGCTGGGCACTAGAGCTACAAAGACAATCATCCTTGTCCAAAGGAGTGTTAAATTCCACTGAGGTGATACATGATGAAATGGACCCATAGATAATCCCGTCCAGAATATTTAAGACACTTAAGGGCACATGCTATTTATTTTTTATTTACTAGATTTTGATATGTTTAGTGACTAAATAATATCCAGTGTGCCTGGTACATAGTAGTCACTTAATAAATGTTTTTTTGACCCAAAGAGATAATAAAAAATGGTTGTACAAAAATGTCCATAGCTGTGCTCTTTGGAGGTGACAAAAAATAGGAAAACGAGGGGGCGTCCATCGATTGGGGAATGACTGAACAAATTGTGGCATCTGATGGTGATGGAATACGATTGTGTAATGATGAACTGCTTGATTTCTATATGAACTGGAAAGACAGCCATGAACCGATGTGGAGCGAAATGAGCAGAACCAGGAGAACATTGTTCAGTGAAACCGAAACGTTGTGGGATGATCAAATGTGATAGACTTTGCTAACTAATAGCAGTACAATGATCCAGGACAATCCTGAGGGATTTATGAAAGAGAACACTCCACATCCAGAGAAAGAACTGTAAGAATAGAAATACAGAAGAAAACATGATTTATCACTTGTTTATGTGGATATGTGATTTGGGGTTTGGGTTTTAAAAGAGAAATCTCTTCCAAAAATGAATAATGTAGATATAGATTCTGAGTGATAATACATGTATAACCCAGTGGAATTGCTTGTCATCTCTGGGAGGGGGGAGGGAAGAGGGGAAGGAAAGAACATGAATTATGAAACCATGGGAAAAAAATTAAAAATAAATAAATACATTTAAAAAAAGTTTCTTGATTGAATGAATCCATTAGGATTAGAAACCAAAGACCTGGGATCTAGTTCTGACTGTATCTTCAATACCTAGGACAGTGCCTGTGCCTGGTACTTAAGTGTGTGCTCCTTAAATACTTGTTGGGTTATTGATAGAAATGAGTAAAACACCAATAATAGGGCAGCTGGGTTGAGAGCCAGGCCTAGAGACGGGAAGTCCTAGGTTCAAGTCTGGCCTCAGATGCTTTCCAGCTGTGTGACCCTGGGCAAGTCACTTAACCCCCATTGCCTAGCCCTTACTACTCTTCTGCTTTGGAACCAATACACAGTATTGATTCCAAGACAGAAGATGAGGGTTTAAAAAAATACAATAAAATAAAGCAATATAAATTGAGTTCAGGTGGATATATATTAAAAAAACCCACCAATAATAGCATATATACATAAAATAGGATATATACAATGCTTAAGGATTAACAAAGGTCATTATGTATGCTTTATTCTTATTTTGACCTCACAACCCCTGTGAAATGATCTTTTTATTATCTTCATTTTACAAGCTGTTCCCCCTCCCCAAGTCATACAGCCAATCTGTGTCTGAAACTAGGATTTGAACTCAGGTCAAGTCCAGCACTCCCTGCATTCCACCATTTTCAAGGGTGAGAGTTCTAATAATGGGGAATGAGTGGGGATCCAGATTTGGGGGTCTCTTCTTCATCTCCTTCCTGGAAGGATCTCTTCTCCCAGACTCATTTTGGAATGTGGGTTTGCATGACAAACTATCACACTGTCATGAAGAACACGACCCTTTTTGAAAAAATGGTTCTCTGGAAAGAAATGAATTTAGGCAACATGAATGAATTTCCTATTTGATGTGTTCATATGCAATGAAATTTTAAACATGCCTTTTAAATGTGGTCAAGCCCATCTGGGGTAAATCTGTTTTATTCCTCTCTTCTCTTTCTCCTCTCTCACCTCCTCCCTCTTGCTTTTCCCCATTTCACTGACTTTTAAAAAAAAAAAACCAAACTCATCCATCAGGCCTTTGAGAAAGAAATTGATGCACGAGTCTTGGGTAGTGGCCAGTGCTTAAAATACAGAGATTAACCGAAGTAGTGCTTTCAGTTTCTACCTCATAAAAGTGGCAGCATTTTTTTTTTCTAAGTCAAGAGGTGTTGGGGATGATCTTCCATCATTCTAGCTTTTCCACTTATGAGATTTGTGGTCTTGGGCAAAATTACTTCATCGATATGGGCCTCAGTTTCCCTATATGTAAAATGCAGATGCCATAAGCTCCTTCCAGCTCGAAATCTTTGATCCTTTGTCCTTTATTGGCTTATATTTCCAGGGAACGACAGATGTTTTGACAAGGAATCTGAAGCTAGTTATGGATATGAGTTAAGCTGTTGTTTTTGGGAAACAGCTGAAAAATAGGGTTGTTTCCTATTGGAGAAAATCTCTAGAATGTATGCCGTTCTGTTTAGCAGGCTCTGAGGGTGGTGCCGAGTCCTGAGAGAGGGCTGTTAAGTCAGCAAGCATTTAGGAAGGGTCTGCCATGCTAAGTGTTGGGAATGCAAACACAAACAAAAAGGTAGACAGTTCCTGCCTGCAAAGAGCTTACATTCTAGTGGGGGAAGAAAATGTGAAAACAAAAAGAGCTGACATGCAAGGAGAGCGTGGATCAGTCTGAAGATTTAGGGGGGGAGCCGGGAGGAGAGCGAGGAGGCACTCAGTGACTGCCCTGGGCACTGGGGATCGCATGGATCACAGGAGGGGGCTGCACAGGTAGAGGGATCTTTCTTGGGAGAGGAGGCTACTAGGGAATGGAAAAGAAGTCTGAAGAGTTGGGGAGGAGTGATGGAATGAGATGGCTGGTCTGGGGACTTGTGCCACGCTATGAAGAACTTTTTTATCCATGGATTGGGAATTGCTTGTGTTTCTGCATCAGAGCGCACAGAGAGAAGAGCTCTCTGCAGATGGCTATCAAAAGAGTTTTTTCTCTCATTTGGCTAAGCCCTCCTGGAAGCCTTGCAGATCAGTGGGAATTGGGGAAGCTTAATAAGGCAAGGTGCATCAAAGCAGAGTTTCCTTGGGGAGTCCCCTAGAAGCAAAATCCTCTCTAAGCCCATGGATTTGCATGATTCTTAGAGAAACTGTTCACTGGGGTTGAAGGTGTGAAATTGCTTGGAAAAAAAAATATCTGCCTTCATCGACTTAGTGGTAAGCCATGGGAACCTGGGGGACTGAGGCAGTGTTTTTGTAGTGGTTTCTTTGGGAAGACAAAACAAAACTTCGTATTCTTACCTTACAGCCTTGGCCATGGGGTCAGGTCATCAGTAGTGGACAAATGAAAAAGATGACTTTCTAGTCCTGGGATCTAGGGTCAGGGTCTTAGATGGTGGGCCGTCTACTCCGGCATCATCATTTTCCAGATGAGAAACTGAGGCCTCCAAAAGATGAAGGGACTTGTTTAATTTTTGTCCCTGTATTCTTGCATCCTCATCACCGAATGCACAGTAGGTGCTCAATAAATGAGTTGAACTGAAAGGAAAAAAACATTTTGAAAGTATTTTTCAGGAAAGAAAAAAAAAAAGAATATCCGGCACATGCTATGTAAATGAATGATGACTCCTTTTAAAAAATATTAGATTAATTAGTTTCTTTTCTATGTTAAAATACCCAATACTTCTCCGAAACTAGAGAAGGCATCATTTGTAAAAAATGCTATATGTAAAAAACCATGTCTTGCTTATTTCTCTTTATCAATTCTTTTTCTGGAGGTGGATATACATAACTCACTCTCCAAACGATAATTCTGTAACTGTATATAACACTCTCTTGGTTCTTCTTGTTTCATTCTTCATAATTTCATGTAGGTGTTTTCATGTTTTTTTATTCTTTATTTTATTCATTCATTCATTCATTCATTTATCCATTCAATCACTTATTTATTTATTTACTTGTTTGCTTGTCCACTCGTTTATTCATTCATTTATTTATCTATCTACCTATCCATTTATTTATTTATTTGCCTGCTTGTTCACTCATTCACCTATTTATTCATTTATTTATTTATTTATTTATTTATTCATTTATTTATCTATCTATCCATTTATTTATTTATTCGCCTGCTTGTTCACTCATTCATCTATCTATCTATCTATCTATCTATTTGTTTATTTATTTGCTCATTTATTTATTTGTTTGTTTGTTTGCCTGCTCATTCATTCATTTATTTGTTTGTTTTTACTTGTTCACCTATTCATTTATTCATTCATTCACCCATTTATTTATTTATTTATTTACTTGTTCATTCATTCATTCATTCATTTATTTATTCGTTTATTTATTTATTTATTTGCTTAGTCATTCGCTCATTTATTTATTTATTTAATTATTTGCCCGTCCATCTATTCATTTATTTGTTTGTTTGTTTGAATTTTTAAGCCCTTAACTTCTGTGTATTGGCTCCTTGGTGGAAGAGTGGTAAGGGTGGGCAGTGGGGGTCAAGTGACTTGCCCAGGGTCACACAGCTGGAAAGTGGCTGAGGCTGGATTTGAACCTAGGACCTCCCGACTCTAGGCCTGACTCTCAATCCACTGAGCTACCCAGTTGCCCCTTCATGTTTTTTTTTTTAAATAAACCGCTCAGAGAATTATAAAACTGTTTATGCTTTTTGACCCAGCAATTACCATTGTTAGATTTATTTTCTTAGGTAATCAGGGAAGAAGGAAAAGAACCTATATTTTCTAAAATACGTATAGCAGCTTTTTTTTGTGGTGGCAAAGAACTGGAAATTGAAGGGATGACCATCCATTGGGGAAGTTAAATGATTTGCAAGAATAATATTTTATTTGGGGGCCGTGTCCAAACTTATGATTTTATGGATGTAGGGAATTCCCAGCAAGGAATCTCCCTCTATCAAAGTTTTTCTGTAACTCCTAGTCTTAGAAAGAAAGTTGCTTAATGCTGTGCCTTGTCCCTGTTGGAGGCAAGGCTTGAATGTAGGTCTTTGGGACTCAAGCCAATGCTCCAGTGCTTAGCATAGTGAATGGAATACAGTAGGCACTTAAGTATTTATTGACTGATTAATCCATGCTGCCTCTCAAATGGTCAGTGTAGAAAAAAAGTCCAGTGTAGAAAAGTCAACTTGTATTTATTTCACCATCTTTGGAGCAATGTTGATGATACTAATTCCAGAATGGTGTGATCCACCAATCAATCAACAAACATTTTATCAAGTGCCTGCTATCTACATACTATATATAGTGTTAGACTTCATGCTAAGTGCTGGCTAGTAAATATATCACATATATTTAGAATTTATAAATATAGTTAAATGTCAAATATTTAATAAATACTTTATATTTAAACAAATACTAAATATTTAAGAAATGTTCTATTTAAATAAATATTCAATATTTAATAGATGTTCTATTTATTATACATATATATTTGTGAATATACGTATGTATTTTTTAAACCCTCTAGGAAAGATGTCGAAGGAAGGTCAAGTGACTGGGTAATCATTCTGGGACATCATAAACTGTGTGACCTTAATTTGGAGCAGTGGGGGAGCAGGGAGGGTTTGCTTAAGTCTTTATCCAAGTCATTTGGCATCTTGCATCCTTTTAAGAACCCGCGCTGCTCTTGAACATTTCCTTTACTTGAAGATGAAATGAGTTTTCTCTGCCTGTTGTTCCTTGATGGTTCATTTAGACTTAGCAAAATAGATTTCCTCTGATTTCCCTCAATAGTGGATGGGAAGGGACCTCCATTGCTTTTTTATTGGAGGAGTTACTGGAAAGTCTTGGACTTCTAATCTGGAGCAGTGTGATGGCTATTAGGACAAATGAAGCAGATTTGATTATTTGAATCCTGGAACTCCTAATCATTGAAAAGATAATGAGGGGAAAAGGGAGGAGGGAAATAAACACTGCTGGTTATTTTAGCAAGAGGAAGCATGGAAAATATATCTGCAGGGGAAATAATTTAAGTGAAAAAGCACCTGGAGCTGACTCCCAAGCCCTTTGCTTTGCTAACCTGTTTGAGCTGAGCTCCCAGAAACAAATCATTGGAAGCATGACCAAGAGCAGTGGTCAGGACACTTGGTTCAAATCTTGACCCTACCACATTTATGACCTTGGACCTTAGTTTCCTCCTCTATAGAATGATAGGGGAGCAGTCAGGATAAGACTGGATCTGAGAATGTTGAACGACATCAAGAAAATTTATTTTAAATAGAAGAAAAGAACGAAAAAGTAAGATGGGACTGGAGTAGACTTTGTATTTTTCTCCCCATCACTAAATCTATAATTCTCTAATTTATTATTATCCATTGAAATGGGAGAGATCATTGGAACTTCTGGCAAATTATTATAAGATGATATAATCTCTCCCTTGCCTCTCAAGATAAATAAAACCTCAAGGAGGGTGGGGGCGATTTCATTTTTTTGTTTTTGTATCAACTTTTAAAAATGCAGAACACTCTAACTTGCCCATAATGAATGGATGAATGACTATAAAAGCATTTATTGCATATTTTTCACTTATCACAATGTTTACTGTGCACAGATACTGTGGTAAGACACAAAAAGACAGGTGGGTAGTTCCTGCCTTCAACAAACTTACATTCTTTTTAAAAAAAATTATCATTCAATATTTCACTTTCCCCAATTATATGTAAAAAAACAATTTTAAACATTAGTTTTCTGAAATTTTGATTTCCGAAATCTCCCTCCTCCCCCCTTTTCTCTTCCCTGAAACCATAAGCAATTTAATGTAGGTCAAAAATGTGATAACTTGCAAAACATTTCCATATTGGCCATGCTGTGGAAGACACATTTTTTTTTTTAATGCATACACAAAGAAAATAAAGTCAAAAGTTGTATGCTTTGATCTGCATCCGTTCCTTCTCTGGGGGTTGATAGCATTTTTTTTTTCATCATGAGCCTTTCAGAATCATCTTGGATCTTTTTATTGTCAATTATAGTTGAATTGATCATTATAGAGTTCTGCTGTTATTGTATGCAGCATTCTCTTGTTTCTGCTCACTTCTCTTTACATCAGTTCATTTAAGTCTTTCCAGATTTTTCCAAATTCATCCTGACAAGCTTATATTCTACTAGATGAAGCTAATACATATAACTCAGTGGTGGCCAAGGAGAGATGGCTTGCTCAGGGTGGTCAGTGGGATGGTGAGTGGCATCCTAGAGCAATTAATCGATTGCCACGTCCTTTTCTAGAATGGTAATGTGAATGTGGTTCTTGTTCCTAGAGTAAGAGGTGGAAAGATGTGAGGAATGTGGTGTGAAAGGGACTTTGAGGTGAGTCTTGAAATAAATATGGCAGAGGTAAGGAGGGAGAATGTTCCAAAGAAGGGGCCAAAGATCCAGTAGACTACTATTGTTTGTCTGCAGAGCGAATGGAGGGGAATGACTTGGAAGTGTAGACGGGAACAGGCTGTGAAGGGCTTTATGTGCCAAACAGAGGGTTTTTATATTTCATATTGGAAGTAATGGGGAGCCACTGGAGTTTATTGAATGTGAGAGTAGTGGCTAAACTTGAGGAAAATCATCTTGACAGATGTGTGTGGAGGACAGAGTGGAGTGGGGAGAGACTTCAGGCAGGGAGATATTTGGAATTAGGCTGATAGCTGTGTGAAAGGAGAGAAGGGATCAAAGGAGAGATGTTCTCATAGACTTGTGATTTCTTTCGTTACATCTCTGTTTTTAAAGCTGTTCATTTCATGTAGTTTCAAGATCAGGAGTATTTAATATGGAGACATCTATTGAGAACATTAATCTTAATTTTTTATGGCCCCATATTCTATCCAGATGATTTGGGACAACAGTATTGTCTGTAAAAGCGTTCCGAATTCAGTAGAGATTACTTGTTGAATTTTCAAGGATATTGTGTGGTCAGTATTTGTAACGGGCAAGGCTTGTCCTTTGTTAATTTATGAAGGAGAGCAAACTGTCGATATAGAATTCTGGCCATGGAGATTTGACTAGCATTTCTGCAGCTTCTAAATTTTTGCAAACCAAATTGTATTTTGAACAGTTTCTACCTTTTGCCTACATAAATTATAGTCTTGTTATTACTAGACACATGAAAATATTCCTGCTGGGTCACTAGCTAGCTTATTGAGGGACAGGAGCAATATGAAGAAAGAGAAGGGGACAGGAAATGATGGAGGTGGTGCCACACTGCAATTTTTTTTCCTTCTCATTTAGACTGAGTCCACAGGATAGGCAGTTTTATTTATTTTGTTGTCGTTCCAAATTTCCAGTGACCACGGAACAACACCATGCCTACCCTTAGTCGTCTACTCCCAGCTTCTCAGAAAACTGCCTGCAATGTGGGGTCTGTGGGAAACAGAGGTCCAGACAGATCTCTGCCTGCCCATCCTTTCCCTGACCCCTTCTCACCAAGCGATGTCAAAACCTCCAAGAAGAATCCTCAAAATGTGAACTCTGGCTTAGTCATATGGAGCTCAGTGACTTATCTGGGGGATTTACAAAGCAAGGCTAGAACACAGGAGGTAGTTATTTAGATGGTTCTTGTCTAGGATAGCCTCTGGAGGAGCTGTCGGGCACTGACCCCGGGCTCAACCTCTGAAGAAATCGTCTGGCCAGAGTTGGCTTGGGATTGAAGCTGTATGACTCCATTAGATATGTATTTGTAACATGCTTTTAGCTAAGGTACTCTAGGTGTTATTGCTAGGATTAATTGTAATACTATTTATACAATCCTTTAAGATATATGAAGCATTCCCCACATACTACCTCATTTGATGCCAGGAAGAATCTTCCTAACAATTGGAGCCAGAAGTAACTGTATAAAATGGGAAAAGGCATTGATTGATTCTAGAGTAAAAAGACCTGGGTTCAAATCTTGCCTCTGACATTCCTTGTAAGACTTTGGTGAGCCTCTGAATTGAACCCTTTTTTGTGAAGTTGCCTTGGCCATCCCGGTTCTTTGGCTCTCCCAGCATTGCTCCATTTTTTTTTATTTGATCTTTCCATCTTTTCTCTTCCACTTCCCCTACCTGCTCTCACCCCAAGGCTTTCTAGGACCCTTTCGTGTGTTATCTGTCTATCCGAAGATGGGAAAAAGCACCTTGAGATTTAGGAATGTTTTTTTTTTTTCTTCTTGTTCTCATATTTGTATCCCCAGGGCTTTGTATAATGTTAGACATAGGTACTTAGTAAGTAACGTTTTAATAAATGCTCATTTGCCTGCTGCTGCTTGCCTGCCTACCTGTCTGTCTATCTATCTTTCTGTCTGTCTGTCACCTTTTGTAAATGACAATTTTCCAGGACCTCAGTTTGTTTATCTTTAAGATAAAAGGGTTGGACTAGACAGCTTCTGAGCTGCCCTCCAGCTCTGGATCGCTTGACCAAGAGGCAGCATGGTTTATTTTAGGGAGTAGTAGACTTAGAATCAGGGAGGCTTGGATTCAAATCCTCTCCTAGGCACATGGCCCTGGGCCTATCTCATCACCTCTCTGGGCCTCAAACCCCTCTTCTGTAAAATGAAGGAGTAGACTTAATGGCCTCTAAAGTCTTTTCCAACTCTAAACCTGTGTAAGGGTTAAATTTAGTGTTTGGACAATAATCTTATGAAATTATGTGATCACAAATATTTATTATATCTTGAGTCAGAAATTTATTCACAAATATATACAAATAGAGAAGAAACAATAAAGAAGAGAAATGTGAGGGGGTTAGAGAGGTTATCTATCCCATCAACCTAAATGTTTTACTCTGGGTCTGCTTAATCCAGGCAGAGATTAATTAGCTCTCAACCAGGAAGGCTGGTAGTGAGTAATCGTGTGGCCTCTTCCAAGATGGAAGCTAGTCTCTTAGGAAACTAGGAAAGGAGTCAGCCGTTCACTCACTCAACAAAGTAGTTCAGGAATCGGAGTCTAAGTTGAAGCTGAGCTCCAAGCCCAGGATCCAAGAAGCTCCCTTGAAGACTCTCCCCAGGCAGAAGACTATCTTCAGAAGACAATCTCTTCAGACTATCCTGTCAAAGACAATCTGCTTTGAGGGAGTTCCGGGGCTTGCTTTTATGGTGACTTATTGTCCCTTCCCCTTTTTACAGGGGCCAATCACAGTTTCCAAATTGTCTAGCACTGCCTAGAGGGCAGTGTCCGTGGGATTCACACCTCTCATCCTCTGAAGGTGTCAACTCTTATCAAAGGATTCACAAGTTTCTGACAGTGAAAAGGGTGGAGTGACTGTGAACTCCCTTACTTAGTGTTAAGTAAGAATATTTTTTAAAGTTTTTCATTGATTAACTCAACATAGACAAAGAGTATGAATTCTCTTTCACATCTGTGAGCCTTTGATCCAAAAAGGGAAGGACATCTTTAGATGAAGTGGCTCCCTATCCCTGGGGATTTTCATGAAAAGGTCACTTGACCACTTGTGGACTGTCTATCCATCACCAGCAAGCACATATTAAGCACCTCCTGGGTACTGCAGACTGTGCTAGGTTCTTTGGCTACAAACAGAGAAACAAACCAGTTCCTCCCATTGAAGATCTTCAAGTTTAGTCATGGAACATAAGATGGACAAATACAGGTCTACATAAATATTTATGCATTGAACCAAAATACTTCAGAGATCTCTTCCATCTCTGTGATTTGATGAAACATCTTGTAAAATTCTTTTAGAATTAATGTGGAGAGGGGCAGCTGGGTAGCTCAGCGGATTGAGAGCCAGGCCTAGAGACGGGAGGTCCTAGGTTCAAATCCGGCCTCAGACCCTTCCCAGCTGTGTGACCCTGGGCAAGTCACTTGACCCCCATTGCCCACCCTTACCACTCTTCCACCTATGAGTCAATACACAGAAGTTAAGGGTTTAAAATAATAAAAAAAAAAGATTAAAAAAAAATAGAATTAATGTGGAGAGATGGCATGCTCTGGTAGATGAAGCGTTGGCCTTGTAGTCAGGACATCCTGGGTTCAAATCCACCTGTGAGACAAATGGCTTGACCAAGAGGAAGTTTCTTCATCTGAGCCTGAGGCAGGTGTCTTAAGATTTATCAGCTGAGTTGAAAAGCGCCATCTGTGCTGGTGGAGGGACACTGTGGGAGGTTGATATTGGCATCTGTGGAGAGAGTTCCCATTCAGATAAAAATCACGAGTCCTTGAGGCACTGACCTTGTTCCTGTCATAGGATTTCATTCAAGCTTGGGTCAGTGGTTTTTGGTGAGTGTAACTCTGGCTGGAACATTTGTATTGAATGTAACATCGTGTAATGATACTGCTGAGTTAACATCTTACACGATGTGGTTTGGGCTGTTTGAGGGCCCATGGGATGACTGGGTATTAGTTAAGTATTGGGCTTGTTTCTACTCTTGGAAAAATGAAAGATGGTGATGGTGCAAGTAGTAATTGGTAATTTAGTTCCATTCATCATGCATTTATGGAGAACCTACTGTGTAACAGGACAGATAAAGATAGCTTTATCCTATGAAATGAAATAGACCCTATTTTCAAGGAGCTTTTATTCTTATTATTCTTATTAGTCATCTTCTTATTATTATCATTAAAAAAACCCTTACCTTCTGACAGACTCAGTATTATATATTGGTTCCAAAGCAGAAGAGCACTAGGCAATGGGGGTTAAGTGACTTGGACAGGGCCACCCAGCTAGGAAGTGTCTGAGGCCAGATTTGAACGCTGGACCTCCTGTCTCTAGGTCTGTCTCTCTATCTACTTAGGTACCCTAGCTTATATCATTATCAGCATGATCACCATCAACATCATTAGCAATAACATCATCAACAATAAAATAAACAACAGCATCATCAACAACAATACCAACATCAACAATAACATAACACCATCATCACAATCACCATCATCTTCATTAATAGTAGCAACATCATCAACAACATCTACAACATTATCATCAACAACAAAATAAACATCATCATCATCATCATCATCATCACCAACACCACAACATCAACAATAACATAAACAACATCAACAACATAAACAATGTCAACAAAACAACATAAACAGTATCATCAACAAGATCCTCCTCCTCCTCAACAACACCAACAACATCATCAACAACATGAACAAGGGGGCAGCTGGGTAGCTCAGTGGATTGAGAGTCAGGCCTAGAGACAGGAGGTCCTAGGTTCAAATCCGGCCTCAGACACTTCCCAGCTGTGTGACCCTGGGCAAGTCACTTGACCACCCTTACCACTCTTCCACCTATAAGTCAATACACAGAAGTTAAGGGTTTAAAATAAAAAAATAAAAAAAAAGTAAAAAAAAAAACAACATGAACAGCAACAGCATCCAAAGAACAATAATATAAGCAACATCATCAACAACATCAACATAAACAACAACATTATCTTCATCATCATTGGACTGGACTTGGAATTTCACTGGTATAAAGAACTTACAATGAGGAAATTCCCCTATTAATGCAGATTGGGATTTATCTTCATGTTATAATCTCAGAGGTTATTTGGGGGCACTAAGTAGAAATGGGATTAGCCCGAGATCTCATAAGCAAGTTGTGCCAGAAATAGGACTCCAATCAAAGACTGACTGGTTCATTCACTGTGCCAAATTGCCTTTTGGAGTTTATCTTCTACTGGGCAAAAGCCACATATACACTAGTAAAGAGATAAAATATAGATACAAAGTAATGGAGAAGGCAGGATTTGCCCCTGAAGAGATCAGAATATGGGTAGAATATAGTTTTTGAACTGAGTCTAGCAGGAAGTCAGAAATTGTCAGAGGTGAAGGTGAGCAGGAAGATGGTTCGAGGCACAAGAGACAGAAAATGTACAAAGATTGCTACTTAATTTTTCTAATGGATTAATTTTGACTGAATGCAAATTCAAATTAAGTCCAACATGTTAGACAAAAATATTGAATCCCTGACCTCTACTTGAAGGTAAGTAATAAGAGCATAGATAAATAACTTCCAAATACATACAGAATAAAGAGAAAGTAGTTTCAGGTGGAGAGATGGAGAGCATCAAGGACTGGGTATACTGGAGGGGCCTCAAATTGGACTGGCACCTGAGCTGAGAATTCTACCAAAATTTTGTGAGGAGAGAGAGAAAGTGGATGAGCAGAAAAGGGATGAACAGAAGTCTGAAGAGACAGAAGAGTGAAAAGTCCCAGAGCTAAGGGGAGGTGAAGGGTCATGTTAGTGGGAAGAGCAAATCTGTCAGTTGGGTGAATGCTAATGCTACTCCACAGTGTTCTACAAAGATAGGTTGAAGCCAGATTGTAAATAAAGACCTTCCACTGAAAAATGCAAAAGAGAGGACTTTGTCTTCTTTCTTTAGAGGTAATGGGGAAACCACCCTAACCACTCAATCTTTTGAGTATGAGTGACTTGGTCAGATGAGGCTGTACTGGAGTCAGGAGCCAATCCTTAAATTTCCTTTGTGGGTATTTACACTCCAAATCAACACTAGATTATTGGATTATTGCCTTATTGATTGTGTAGCCTTGAGAAAGTGTCTGAGAAAATGTTAAGAAAGATGATTAAGCTTCAAAGAATGTCAGGGATACATTTTTCCCATTGAAGAGTAAAGTTGTTAAACATTTACAAGCACACCCCTTGACCTGTGCATTAGCAGTTTCACCCTAGCAGAGGAAGGTAGATTAGAAATTAGAAGCCTGAATTAGTTTGAAATTGCCATATCTAGTGAGAGCTCCTTGAGTGTGGGGCTATAATAATAATAATAATAATAATAATAATAATAATAATAATAATAGCTAACATTTATACAGCATATGTCAGGTACTTGCTAAGTGCTTTATAATTATTATCTGATGCTTGTTGATTGATTAATACCATCCCCAACAGATACAAAATAATAGGCATAATTCTGATGTCAGCCTGAAGTATTTAGTGATATCCCAGCTTTCCTAGTTGCTACCATAGAGTATTAAAAAAAAAAACAACAACCCACCCTTACCTTCCATCTTAGTATCAATACGGTGTATTGATTCTAAGGCAGAAGAGTGGTAAGGGCTAGGCAATGGGGGTTATGTGACTTGCCCAGGGTCACATGGCTAGGAAGTGTCTGAGGCCAGATTTGAATTCAGGATTTCCCATTTCTAGACCTGGCTTTCTATCCTCTGAGCCACCCAGCTGCCCTTCTCTACTATAGAGAGTATTAGATGTAATAGGTGCTTAGTAAATGATTGTTGAATTTCATCCTTCCTTCATGAGCTGAGTAGACTTTAGGCCAAAATACAAAATGACTTAACGAGTGCAACAAAGGAAAGCGCATTTTAAAAAACTACCCAGCTGTAAGTCTCTTTTTTGAAGCAGATTATCTGAGTATATTTCTTCAGTAGCCACAGAAAGCTAGTTTTTCTCAAATAAAAAGAGTTGAGTTGAAGTTGAAAGCTGAATGGATGTCTCTGTAGAGCTGTTGCACCTTGTTAAGGATGCCAGGAGAGACTCATCTTTTCTGCCTGACTAAATTTTCCCATGCAAATATCACCATCTTTCTTTTTTACATGAAGGTTTTATGAAGTTCTCTACCCATTTCCCCCAAAGACTTTTTATGCCCACTTTATGGTATCTTTGTGTCTTCCTGAAGATAAATGAGTCCAAGGACTAGGAACCCGTGGGTCTTTAATTAGCCCATCCTAGCCCCAGTTTACTGATCTCGAGTCTTGCTTGAATTAAGCATGGTATGGTAGAGAGAGAGAGAGAGAGAGAGAGAGAGAGAGAGAGAAGAGAAGAGGAGAGGAGAGGAGAGGAGAGGAGAGGAGAGGAGCTGTCTCTTATACA